>NC_142171.1:26203368-26513190 GCF_029865625.1 Vigna umbellata | reverse complement strand
TCTGTATGTCCGAGAGGGTGAGTGTTGGAAAGCACAAGAAATACTCAAGGAAATTCAAAACTCTGGTCCAGAGCCAGATGTTGTGTCTTATAATACTGTTATCAAGGGGTTTTGTAGAAAAGGGCTAATGCAGGAGGCTATTAGAGTTCTCTCAGAGATGACCACTAAAGGGATTCAACCAACAATAGTTTCATACAATACTTTCTTGTCAGGCTATGTGGGGATGGAGTTGTTTGATGAAGCAATTGAAGTCATTAGATTTATGATTGAGCACAATTGCAGGCCCAATGAACTAACTTACAAGATTGTAGTTGATGGTTATTGTAAAGCAGGGAAGCATGAGCAAGCTATGGACTTTGTGTCTAAGATTAAGGAGATTGATATCTCTTTTGATGATCGTTCTGTAAAAAGACTAGGTTCTTGTATTAGGGAGAGAATGGGGTCTGTTTTGTGAACTATTCTTTTGGACTTCCTTTTTCTTTAATTTTTTATATATACATATAGTTAGTTCCTCAACTATCAGCTGTTGCAATTCTTTAGCATGGATCACATCGAGTCTACTGGGAAAGCCATTTATACTACAGTTCTATAAGCTTAATAGTTGTGTCAATACATAACGTTATAAGGATATTGAATCCACCGACCAGGAATAAGTCCTCTGCCTGATTAAATAACTAGAGGTTCTAAATTTTGGTGTAAGAAATATTTTTTAATCTATCATATGATTATTGTTGCAGATCGGATGGGCTCTTTTGCGGTCTTCCCGTGTTCTTCAGAGTCTTCCACTCATACAGAATTGCTCGGAGGGGCGTGTTTGGACAAAAATCAAGATGAAAAAAGTGAATAAATTTCTTGTCTTTTGAAAATAATTTTTCTTCTCTCTTTATAAAATTAACTTAACAAATAATATCAACAACAATAAAGAATATAGGAAAAGAGAGATTTACACAAGTAGTTTTATACTAGTTCAGATCTCAAGGATCTTACAGATTTTATGTCAAACAGAGATTAACTTCTAGTATCACAAAATCAATAAATTTTTACAATCACACACAAAAACAAGTTTAAGGTTTAGAAACACCTCTCTTGTTATCCTAAGAGACAATATTCACTTTCCTTAAAAAACACAAAGGAAGAACACCTCCTCCGAATGTTTTATAAAGGATGAACACTTTCTTTGAATCTTTACAAAAGATGATAGGCTTCACTCAATAACAACAACAATCAATCATACTTCTAGTGAAAGTTCTCGCTCTATGCAAAAATCAAGTTCTCAAAGTCACAACACAATGGTTATACAAACCCTAGATCACGCTTTACTTTTCAAGTTCAATTGTGTGTGTTAGAACGAGTCTAAAACATCTTTATAAATATCTCAATCAAGAACACCTCCAAAAATTCATTGTCAGCTTATTCTCGCGTGATAATCAATTATGCATTTACTGAATGTACAACGGTCAAAAATATGCCTAAAAACTCCAACGGATAGTCGTGATAATCGATTATGGTAAGTTATAATCGACTATGGATAAATGACTATCATAGTCTGGTAATCAATTATTCCAAAGCCAAAAATCGAGTTTTTAACAACCTTTAAAAACTTTTTGTGATAATCGATTATCTTAAGTAACTAATGGATTATTGCAGAGGTTTTTTACTCTAAAACAAATTTTAAAGCATAACCTACATGGAATCATACAACATATAAGGCCTTTATACATGAAGTAACTCATTACAAAAGCTTTAACACATAATACAAATCTTCACAAAGGTCTTCTTGCAAAGTGAGCACTTGAGACTTGATTTTGGACATTATCAAAACTTTTATGCTTCATCCTTTTGCTAACATGTAGAAGGTATTTTTATGCCAAAATTAATAGGTAACCATTCAGTTGGATAGTGATGCATGTTATTCTAAAGTCATACCTGAGAATTTTATACATAGTAGTTGTGATAGGCTTCTACCTTGTGTCGGCCTAATGACGACCCAATCACAAAGAATCAAATGAGTGGTATAGTGAAGGATAACCACCCAAATTGTTCGGCCCTAGCATCGATTTGCCCAACCTTAGCTTGTTGGTCTTGTTCAGCTTCGACAAAATGCCCTGATGCAGTACATGGATCGTAGCTTCGTTCAGCCTCAACCTGTTGTTCAAGCCTCAATTACACTACCACTTTTGGCCTCAAGATCTTGGCTTTGTTCCAAGCCTCCAAAGCATGGACATATCTGGCCTTAATCTCTTCTTTCGTTTAGTATCCACCGAATGGTATCAAGGTCGTGGCAATTGTTCAACTCTCATTGAACAATTGTTTGGCCACTCTTGCCTTACGTTTTGCTTTTGTCTAAGCATCAACAACATGGCCCTTTGTAACCTAAAGCGTTTGGCTGATTTTCAACCCTCAACTGAATAATTGTTCAGCCACTTCTGCCTCATGTTTTGGCTTTGTCTAAGCGACAATTGTTTTGTCACCTCTAGTCTTAGTCTTGGTTTTGTTAAATCTTAACAACACAACCACCTATGGCCTTGTTCATGCCTTTATTCAACATCAACTTAGAATCTTGGCTCTTGTTCATCCTCTCCTGAACAGACTCAATCAGCATAAGTCTCTTGACTTCTCAACGATATTCGACTTCGTGAATGGTCGTTCAACCTTGCTGAAATGATTCCAATCAATAAGCCTCATTTGCTCCTTCTTAGCCTTGTGTGGCTCCTTCTTACACTATACGCCTTCTATTGAGCCAACAAAATGACCACTACTGGTTTTAAGCACCTAGCTCTTGTTCAGGTGCACGATCACCTTTGTCCAAGTTTGTGGATGTTGTTTAAGGCCTCAATTGCACATCCATTTATATTAAAACCTTTTAATATTAACATAATCGAGTTTAGCTTGTCATTTCTAAAATATCATTTTTTAAGTCTTTACAAATTGTGCTTAAGTAATTTTTTTATATTTAATTCATCCTAAATTGATAGAAAGAAGTAATATTTTAAATAACATTCCAAAGATTAAAACAAGAATTATTGAAAACTTAATGATTAAAGGTGTAGTTTAATTAATTACTAAATTATAATTAAATTTTGTACTTATAAATCTGGTATATAATTTGAAATCAATTTACTACCTATAGTTTTTATATTATTTTTATACATTTCTAGTTATGGTCTTAAAATTATATAACTATGGTAAGTTGTTAAATTTCAACTTTTATTTTAATTTTGATATATTGTTACGGAAAGTACAGGTTTTTCACTTTATTATCAACTGAGATACAAATTTAAAAAAAAAATTATAAAATAAAATGTATTATTTTGTATTACTCTTCCCAAACTTATTTCATTAATTATAATAAAACTGTTACTAAAAACTTTTAAGGGATTTTTATTTTCAATTTTCATTTTCCATATTTATTTTATAATTAAAAGACGTCACTTTCCTTATTTCTAATTTGCTTCTTGCTTACAAATTTTTCTTAAAAAAAATATTGAAAGCTTTCATTTTTTTTTTCACTTTTTCAACAAATTTTTAAAAGAAAACACATTAAAAGTAAAATAACTTTTTGATAATCAAATAATGAAAACAGAAAATAGAAACCAAGTACAAATGCAAGAACAGTTCATTATATAGTCAGTGTTAAAGCTTACAGCATCAGAACTCAAATTCTCATGCTACTTTAAATTTTCAAACATAGTTCCCCATCCTGTTTGTATGTATTTGCAAATGGAAAAAGGAAAACACGAAAATTAATATATATATCCACATAAAAGTGTGAAAAAATACATTAAAAATCACAAAGTGATTATAATTTTTATATAATAAATCATGTCAAACACTTTACAATATTTACATATATCTATATTATATATAAACATTATATTAATATTTAAATTTTTAATTAATATAACAAATACAAATACATTAACATCACAAATGCAAAAGATATAAAAATTAAAAATAAGTGTACAAAGCAAACTTAACATTATTCATCCAATAAGTCCAAGAGATTGAAACCATCATATCTAAGGGACCAACTTATACCCTTCTATCCCTAACTAATGATTTAGTAACCACAACAAAACAATGATTCATACAATCTACTAAAACCCCTTTTGAGTTATAAAAGACAAAACCAAATCAATTAACTGGATTAACTATGGGACATAAATCACCTGGCACTAAAGGCAAATATGAAAAAAACATTAAATGAGAAGAAATACTATACTCAAAAGACCTCTCCACATTTCAGTTAAACCAATCACGACAAATTGCTGGAATTCTGGTATGCTACAAATGATCATTCTGACATTTCACTGGCTGTTATTTTGTGAAAATTTTGTACATTTAAAGAATTGAAGCTTGAGGCGTATAAAAGGCTACAATGGTCTGTTACCATATTTCAGCTTCATCTTCATCTTAATTTAACTGCAGAAAACAGATCAATATCAGAAACATTTTGAATATATATCAAGCTTAATGGCAATCAAGTGATAACCAAATAAGAAAAAAGTATATATAATGGATTTTAATGGATTGGAGAATAGAGACTGAAGTATTGAAACAAGAGCTAGTTATTGAAACTGTAGGATTTTAGGTAGAGGGAAGAAAAGATAAGAAAAGAAAAGAGATTAAATATCAAGAGATTGATGTTTGACTTGATTCTATGTAATGTATTACAAAGTATTTACGGGTGCATAAAATTTAGCATATTAACCTATATTTACACGAATTATAATCCTATTAAATTCGTGAAACTAATCATGATGTAAGAAATTATGTTTGACCAATAGTAAGAGATAATGTAAAAGAGGAAAACCAATAATAGTATGAGCTACTCTTATGTATTGATATCATATTTTCATATGCAAAACTGATTAACATATACAGTTAATGGAGCCAATTCAAGGTAAATCAGAGATTCATAGTACCTTCAATTGTGTACCCACATAGGATCCAAAGAGAAAAGTTTCTCGCTTCTTGTGACAGAAGCAGAAGCAGGAGCTCTTGGTGGTGGAGCATGTACACTAATTGGGAGAACCCATTCCGTTTTCTCCCTTGCCTCGACCAAAAGAGGATGATCATACCTGTGGTTCAAAAAATCATTTATGCCATTGACAACAGTAGCTTATGCCTACATGTGAGATCTACTGCATGGATCAAATGATGTCATTGAATTTTGTTAAAATACAACTGTTTAGAGATATCACATAAATTATGGTTAGTGATGTGTAGAATAAATATCAATGAAACTAAAGGTTGATCTTTGGCCGTGTTTCAAATATTACAGTTCAAATATTAAAAACAGATTAAGAATCATATGGTACATCCACATCAAGAATAAACTGACAACTAGCCTCAGCAAGAAGACTGTCCATGTACATCATGGATAAAGTCTAAGGATGAAAAATTTGTAAAAAAAAAAAAAAAACACTATAAGCAAACAATAGGTGGGTTATGAATTGAAAGATAATCAGTAGGGTGCAGCGAAAGATGGCATAGTGTGGACTGTACAATGAATTGCTCTCGTGTAAGATCAAGAAAAAAGCAGGTGGAGGTGAAAATGGTTACATGAGTTAGTCAAGGTTGGAAGTCATACTTTTTCCAATCTACACGCTTTGGAGTTGTGAAAAATTCAAAGCGGAGAACCCACTGCACAGAAACATGTTGAGTTGAGAAGGACATTGGGCCATCCATGGGGATAGAAAAGAGAAAGCTTGTCTGCAATAAATCTGCTACAACCTCATGATGATCGCTCTGAACCTAAAAGTATAGTTGAGAATCACAATTATCAAAAACCAGTAATATATTAAAATACATGTATGCTCATCAATTTTCTCTAGTTTGATAATGATCCATTATTTTTCTAGAGTATTCTAGATTGACATTATACAAGCAAGTCTTTCAAAAAGTCAATCAGAGATTGGCCCCTTGAATAATCATGCATATGGTTAATCAAAAGGCACCACTAAACAAAATCTACATCATGATTTCTGAATAACACATTGTAGTTATCAGTGGCAATGGGCTTTTAATGATTAAATCAAACGGTGCATAGCATAGCGTGCTATATTGAAACCCTGCACTTAATATATGAAAATGTATATCATTATATATGGTAATGCTTCAAGTGTAATTTGTGCCCACAAAGTCCGAGAAAACATATAGAAAAACTACACCAGCTACAAGAGTAGCAAACCTATAGGGTAGCAAAAGCTATGTGGCAACAAGAACCAAAAGACGTCAGCTGTAGAATGAGTTTTGACCAAGGTACTAGGGAAAAAGTAAAAATAGCATCTATCGAAGAGAAGATACAAAAATGATCAAGGTGGTTGAGTCAATACAGTTTTAGACTAATGGAGGCTCTACTTAGAAGTAAATAAAATCAAAGGCAGTCAGATGAAAAGCGTTAGATTGGAGATAAAGAAAACTTTAGCTTAATATAAGTATCAAATACCTTTGTGATTGTAGGAGAATTCCTTCTAGAAGGATGGACAAATCGCCGATTTATGGTTTCTGAAGTTTCAAGTGTTATTGATATCTGAAAAATAATAATTATGATAGTAAATTCAGTTCCAGAGAAACAACCACAAAAACTATCCGTTAACTACTAGTTTAATATCAACAGATGACAAGGGAAATCACCTCAAGGCATCTCCTAGCTCCTTCTTCGTGAAAGAAAGTTAGAGTGCCACCTATCTGTAAGAAGAAAGTTGTTGGTAAATAGAACTCCTATATACGCCATGTATCAAACTCTACTTCATAATACTTACCACATCACTGAAGTAATATGTTGAGTCCGAATTTTTAGGATAAAATTTAAGCAAAACTTGATCATCAAGTCGGATATTATAAGACCTTCCTCTAATAAAGCCTTCTCCTGCAGAAAATGCCTGCAAAAAATTAGCTTACATGGAATGGGAATTTTTTTTAAAAAAATAAATTGAAGTACAGTATTCATTGTGTCCAAAGCACATAAAATTATTTTAGAAGCATAGAAAATGCATCAACTCATATGATAAAGATTCTACAGCACCAGCTTCAGCTGAAGAGGATGCTCCCACATCTTCTGTGGAAAAAGTCTTTCGCAGCTTCTGTTGCTCGTTTGGGGACATAACGGCAAATAACTTTTGGCTTGATAAGACATCTGTTTTATAAATGAATTAGCATAGCAAGTATTTAAGTTCAAAGCAAAAGTAAAAGATAACTCGTATCATTCAGACACTTATAAACCAATACAACTTCATACTGTTTCAGAAATAAATTTCCATCATAAAAAATGAGCAGTTTCACGCATAAAGACATTCTGCTATAAGTTTAAGACATAAATTTCGTATCATTCAGACACTTATAAACATTTGCTCACCAGAACCAGAATCAGATAATACTTCAGCAACAGATAGCCGAGGTAGTGCCATATTTGAAGATAAACTTGTTCGGAAACCTTCTACAGTAGAAGCATCCCTGGTCAATGATCTTGCAGAAGAAGATCGCAGTGACAATGAACTTCCAAAGCCTCTGTGTAGGTTCTCCTTCATGGGGTTATAAGAAGAAACAGATGAGATGTCATCTCTTGAGCTGTCATAGCCCTCCTCTACTCCATCATAAATATCATTTGCTCTAACCTGTGAAGAAATTATTCCATTTTATCTAGAGTACAAGAAAAAGAACAACATAAAATAAGTGAAATGCCAAAAGTTAGCTTTATGTGCAACCAGAAATGAGATACAAAATTCCCCAAAAAGAATATGAAATAATGTTTTATATAGTTTCATTAGTAACCAGATAATAAGCACCAAGCACTTAGGGAACCCAACCCTTAAAAGCTAGTTGTTGAAGAGAACCAAACACCTAAGTACTCCATTGAAAATCCCACACCACTTGAAAAGAGACTAAGGAACCCAATAATACCCGAGTCTCTATCATAGCACCACCACCACAGTCAACATTTGGATCACACTGCAACACTTCACTAGGTAACACTTCACTCGATTTCCCAAATGACTAGAACCACCCTCCACCTATCAAAACCCTTTGTAGGCCTTCTCGAGACACCAACAGCTAGCTTTAATACGAACTAGAAAACCCACCTTTACAAGTCAGCAATTAAGGACTTAAGAGAGGAGAACGAAACATTTGAATATTCTATTGAGCATCTCAGACTACTTGATGTGGGACTTTGGCATCCAATAGTACCCAATCCATCAGTCCCCATATCCATGTCAATGTAGTTGGTGTACTTCATAGGATTCTAACCTAGCTATGAGTAAGAGATTGTTGAAAGGATTAGTGACAAAATAGGTCATGTAGGATGATACCACTCTTGTACCTTGAGAAGAGAGAAATCAAGAAGGATTATAATGAATTTGTGTAGTATTCTTGTTTATAATGAAGAAGAGATACAATAATAAGGAACAAAATCAATATCTAATGATGGAAAATATTTGGTAAGATATTTCCCTATCAAATGATATTATATTTGTCTATTTAATGTAATCAAATCATAACAACATACCAACTCATATCTCTTAACACTCCCTTTGAAGCTGAAACTTATGTATCATGAGACGTACTTGTTACAACAAGACCACTTGAGAGACTTAGTAAGCATGTCAGACAGTTGGTTGTCAAAGCTAACAAAGTAAATAATGACAGCTAGTAGATATTTTCCACACATAACTTTTTGTTTGTCAAAGTGACAATCAATCTTCAATATGTTTACCATTCATATCTTTAACACTCTTCCTCAAGTTTGAACATATCTATCACTAGTCAAGCTTTTTAAATATAGTTAGAGGGCACTGTGGTAAACAATACTTGTCAAAAAAATCATCAACAGTAAGCAGTATTCATCAGAAAAACATCGACAATAAATAACACTAGCCATAAAATGTCGCCAGTAAACATTACTGACCAGAAAACACTTAAGCAGTACACAGAAGCCAAGAAACGTCAACAGTAAACAATATAGCCCAAAAAAACTGTCATCAGTAAACAATATTTGCCAGATAAACATTGGCACTGAACAATGTGTTCAGAGGAACAGTGACGAGCAGGGAAAAGAAATGATGGAAAACATTCACAATTTCTAAAATATTTACTCCTATAAGCAGGGGGGCCACATGGAAAATTTTGATGACTCCAACTATCTTCACTTGTGACAACAAGTTGAGCCTGATGTTAAATCGCATTGATTTCATCAATTCATTGTTAATCCTACAATACCACTGCAATGCCTATCCAACCAGGGTCATGATGTTGATCATGCCAATTATGCATATGAAGCTCGGGAAGTTCAGGATCCAATGCTTCTTTCATGGCTTCAATCAATGTTATCCAAGTCAATTCTCTTGCATTATTGACTCCACCTACTCCTATCAAGTTTGGGACACGACTCATGAAAACTTTCATCTTCAGACAAAAGCATGTGCTTGTCATATTCGTACTAACCTTTGTTGTGTATCTAGATAGTAAGATGATGTGAGACTTTTTTACTCACATCACAATCATTGTTGACAAAATTCCGGGTGTGGGTAACCCTGTTCCACTTGAAGAGCATGTTGCTGTCATACTTGAAGGTTTAACACTAGAGTATGCATTAGTCATTTCAATTATTGAAAGCTTGTTTGATACTGCCCCGGTTGCTAAAGTGGAGGCGCTTCTTCTAGCTCATGACTCTTGTGCTCTCTGATTTAAAAAGAAATCCTCTCATGTCTTCGCTAGACCTAGAGATATGTACCATCTACTCCCATAATCCTGGATCTAGTCCTAATAATGATTATGCTAGTGCTAGTAATAGCCCTGGAAGTGAACACTTTGCCAATTTTCAGTGCCAAATCTGTTTGAAGTATGGTCCCACCGCTAACATTTGCTTCTACAAGACTGATGCCAGTTCAGTTATCAACCACATGAACCTCTTCTTCTCTATGATCCTTTCAAACTGCAACCTGTCAAGTTCACTCCTTCTTAGTCCAACACCAGAGCTCCTAACACCTGAGTGAATCCTAATTTAAATCAATATACTCATGCTGTCACTCCCAGCACTATGCTTGCCAGCACATCTTCTCAAGATGGTGTCAATTCTACATGGATTCCTAATTCTGGTGTTCTTTTCATGCTACTGGGAGTCACAAAACATACATCAACCTGGTCATTTTGAGGGACCAAATAATTTTTTTATTGGAAATGGTCAAGATTTGCTCGTTCATGGATCTGGTTCTTCCTACTTTTTGTCTCCTATTAACTCATATTTATTTCAGATTAAATAAACTTCTTCATGTTCCCTCTATTACAAAATGTATTAAGTGTTAGTACTTCTGTACAAGACAATTCTGTGTTCTTTGAATTCCATCCTCATTATTGTCTTGTCAAATCTCAGGAAACTAAAGAAATTTTACTCAATACTCCTTCCCCAATCTCCAGCATCAAAGGTCATCTGTTTACCCATCTTCTTCAATTGATTCTCCTTCAAATACTTAATGTTTCTGTTGTTGTTTTGTAACCTAACTGTCACACTACATGGCATGCTATCCTAGCCCTCATGTTCTTAAACTCGTACTTAATTGCTGTAATATTCCTTCAGTCAATAAAAATGTTCCTGACCTTTGTTCTTGTTGTTTTCGGGAAATCCCATAGACTTTCTTCTTCTACCTCTGAAACTGTTTACACATCTCCTTTAGAATTAACTTTTACTGATATCTGGGACCCTCACATATTACCTCACATTTTGGTTACACTTATTATGTTTCCTTTATTGATGCATATTCTAAGTTCACATGGATTTTTCTTTTAAAATCTAAATCTGAAATATTGTTTCAGATTTTCAACAATTTAAAGCCATGGTTGAACTTCAGTTTAACAATAAAGTAAAAAGTGCTCAATCCAATTGGGGTGGAGAGTTCAGACCCTTTAATGATTTTCTATCAAGTCATGGTATCACCCACGGATTAATCTGTCCACACACCATCAAAATGGTGTTGTTGAAGGGAAACACACACATATTGTTGACACTGGCCTCCCTCTTCTCCATCATGCTTCTTTGCCTTTGTTTCTTTGGGATTAAGCTTTCACTACTAAATGTATCTCATTAATAGACAACCTACTGCTTCATTACATTTTAATATCCCCTTCACATTGTTGTTTCACAAGACCCCTAATTACAACTTCTTAAAAACTTTTTGGTGTGCTTTATTCCATTTTTACGAGACCCTGAATTACCCTTTAATTACACCAGACCCCTTTTTACACACATGGGATTTAGTTCCTCTCCCTTCTGATCAGAAGCCATTGGCTGTAAATGGGTTTTTCGCATAAGAGAACGCAAATGGGTCATTCAATAAATAAAAAGGCAATCTTGTGGCTAAGGGGTTTCATCATGCCCCTAGATTTGAATTTCATGACACATTATCGGCAGACATCAATCCCAATATTTTCATTTTAGGTATGTGGATGATATCATCATTACTGACTGTTCATCATCCCTCTTTCACAGTTACAGATCTCCTTTATTCAACCTTCTCTTTCAAATAACTTGGCCACTTGGGCTATTTCTTGGACATTGAAATCAAGCAATTACCCAATAACTCCTCTTGATACTCACTGGGTAGCAGGCAAGAGAATTCTATGCTACCTTAAAGGAACTATCTCTCATGGTCTATCATATTCCAGCCTTGGATCAATGGGCAGATTTGCTGACAAAGCCTCTTTCTCCAACCAGATTTGTTTTGCTCAAAGACAAACTTAATGTGACAGACATATCTCATGCACGTCCACCTTGAGTTTGAAGGGGACTGTTAGGATATATTAGAATAAAAGATTCTTTTCTCTCTCTGTATCTTTCTGTTACATTTTTCCCTCTTTGGTTTGTTATTTCCAGATGTCCCTTTTGGTGAATCAGTTTTGGGTTTTTTGGTCTTTTTGCTTACAAGTGTAGCTACTATAAATGCTCCCTTTTTATTCAGTTTTATACATAACTGAAATGATAAAATATCACATCAGTTTCTCTTTTCTCTAAGAATAATTAAAACCAAATAAAGGCATTCTTAAAATAATAGATGGCAATCGAATATAGGCTAAAACACAGATAAGTTTAGTTTACCCAATTAAAAAATATCACCAATAGCATACCCAATCAGCATCTCCATCCATCTCTTTCCAAAATATATCCAGTTGTACAGTAGTTAAGGGAACAATATCTGAAAATGTATAAACACATGGATATATTACTTGTAATGTTCCACAAAAATTAAGATGAATCAAACTAAGCTACATGAAATAAAAATGTATAGTTGCAAAAAAAAAAAACAAGAACTTAATAGTGATATATGCAATCAACTTTCATAAACAAGTAAAATCAACCAATGATATCTGGTTCAACCAAAGCTTGCTTTTCTCATCCATTTTATGCTGCAAATTGAAGGGTTGAATTTGAAAAATGTTAATAATGCCATGCTGCCATGGACTCAGACCAAAGAGAATGACAACTTCATACAAAACATGTTTATAATTTTAAAGGTCTACAAATGATAGCTAGCTTCTTAGGTCATCATGTAAACATGACACAATACTTGGCAACAATTACAAAATCTAAGGCTAAAAGGAAGAAAACTATATTTGTTCAACATCAGGAAAATTAAATCTGCCAAATATACATCTATAGGATAAACATATTTGTTCAACATCAGCATTCAAAATTTAAAAGAAAAGGTAATTTTTCAAACAGATAGCAATTTTACTTTGTAAGAAAGAACATCTTCACATACTCCTTTATAAATAAATTAATAGTGTATACAAAACAGAAAATCTATTTAGACCTCTATAGAATAAGTCAAACTATTACAACAGGGTCACAGCAGGCCCAAAAGAGACAGCAAGTTAACAACCAAACTAACCATCATCCATTGGAAAGCCACCACTCTTTTGGTTTATCCATATTTGTAACGGTATACGAACTTCCTGTACAAATCAAAGTTAACATACTTGAAAATCTAAAATACACAAACCGATACATTTTAAAAGATTGGAATAAAAATCTCACAAAAATAGAAGTATCAAACATTAAAGCAGGATAGAAGAAAGTGGGATGTATGAGAGTTCAAAACTAAAGAATTATATAAAATTAGAGACATGGTCATCATTACT
The DNA here is from genome assembly GCF_029865625.1 of Vigna umbellata. Classification (NCBI taxonomy): domain Eukaryota; kingdom Viridiplantae; phylum Streptophyta; class Magnoliopsida; order Fabales; family Fabaceae; genus Vigna; species Vigna umbellata. Next base: position 26,500,056 of record NC_142171.1, on the reverse strand, counting down.
AATCAAAAGTGATACCTAAGCACAATCATCATTGAAAACGAAGATGGTGTAGTAAAGGAAAAAAAACAGTGTATGTTAGTTAGCACTCATCCTGGAAAACAACTACACAAACAAAAAGGAAAAAATATGAAACACAAGGAATAGCCCTAGCAATTACTACAGTACACAAGTAGGATCCCACAACTCTGAAAGTGCTCCTAAACCACTGCTTCACCACCTAAAACAATCTTTCCTGCTCTTTACCTCCTACCAGCTTATTCCCAATAAAGCAGAAACAAACAATGAACATGTTCACATTCTCTGAACAATTGTTTCATTCAGCATGTGCCTTGAGATGGCATACTGCCTTGGAATTCCTTAGAAAGATGGGAAACCATGCATGTCAAGCACGAAGTTTTAGCTACCCTTTCTTCAATTATTAGCCCCCAATATGATACAAAAGGGTGTTTAAATTAAAAAATAAATAAATAAATAAAATTAGGCATAGCACAATGTTAGAGCAAGACAAACAAAAACAAAGATATATTAAGTTAGGAGTCCCACATTAAGAATGAATTACATGATGCTGTACTTAAAACTAGAAGCTCTCTCACCTAATGGACTAATCTTTTTGGGTTGGGTTCTCCTCTTGCATTAAAGTCCTTACAATTGCTACTTTCACTGAAAGTTGGGTCACAAAAAGGCCACCCATAGGTTGGATTAAGGTACACATTGAATATTGATAGGTGAGTGAAGCCATCAAAGAGAAAAGGGCTAGGGTCAGTTTAGTGTAATTGGCGTGAAGCTGTTATAGATGTCAGTCCTTAAAAGGGGTTGATGGTATTAGGGATCTCACATTGAGTATGATGAACTATTTGAACCTTGAGGTTCTCCCACCTAATAAACTAGACTCTTGAGTTGGACTCTCCTCGTGTTTAACTCCAAACATATTACCATTATAGCTTGCCATAAATAAAAACACAAGAATCCTACAATACTGTGGAGTTAGGTGAAGGCACAAGAATGGTCTTTTATATTATATCTCTAACAGGCCCACTTCAAAGCCTTTGGAATTGAGGCACAGATAACGCAGAGGTCTACCAACTGCGTGCTATAATTCAACATTTTGTTAGAACAGGACAACATCAAGTAAACTCTAGATCACCTACTAATTTAAAAAATAGAAGGGGAAAATTTTAGGACATACTTTTAAGAAGCTACTTCTTTTAGCTTTTGAGAAAAGTAATAAAACAGCTTTTGTTGAGAGCTTTATTGCAAAAGTTTACATACTTATTACAAGTCCTTAAACATATTTGTAAGCACTTCAATGAGGGAAAAAAGGAGGGTTTAAACAAACAGGCTGTTGGTCACGTGGTCTCTAAAACTGTGTCATCAACCAACTCTTCCAGAAATTTTATTTGCTTGGTAAAAGATCATTTGCTTTTACATCTCCAAAAACAGAGCATGAAAATAACATGAGGTAAAAACTTTTCAGTATAAAGCAGAGCAAGTCATTGCAAAACCAACCAAATCAGTAACATCATTATTGGAGTCTGCATGAGATTGCCCATTTTCAAATATTATCCACCCTCCAGTTATGGAACTTCTAACATAGTACAAATAGCGAATGTTGGAACCCTTGTAAGATGGTGGAATAATGCTAGGCAGCTGCGTCCGCACCACATCTGCAATTAACACTCCACATAATCAACCTTAAATCAAAATATATACGAAATCAGCACTAAAGCATGCAACGTTCAAATTAGTAATCCAAAATACTATATACCAGACAAAAAAAATATTTGTTATTTTGTTTACTTTTAGAGAATAAACTAGAATGAACATTTTAAAACCCACACCAAAATTGATGATTTATTATTTAACTCTATAACTAATAGTTCTGGATCAAATTGCTCATTCGTCCAATTTTAACTCATCTTGACATCACTTTCCTCCTTGCATGAATGGCTAACATCTTTACTAACTCTTTCTTTGATGGTTCTATTAAAGGATATGGGTTCTCCTTTGTTTCCTCTTGCTCTTTTCATATCATTTATTAGAAGATGCTAACAATATGAGCAAGAACTCCCCCAAAATAAGACTGAGATAATTTCATTAATGAAATTTGATCCAAAATAACCAAAGACCATAGAGTCCCGCCAATTGTCTTTGTTATTTTATCAGGTCACAAACCCATACTCACATATTTCAGTTCAAACATCCCAAGTCCTACCTTCAACAAAATTATAATGTACTTGATTTTGGTAAAATTCAAACTTTAAAATTCTAGTTCATTATTGTGAATCAAAGCAAATATAAACAAACTTATAACTGCATCAGCCCTCAAAACCAAAAGTCACAACTCCAGCAAACAAATAGCTTAAAGAAAGCCTCTGGAATCTGAACAAGTAGCAATCAACACATTTTTTAAGGCATGAAAGTTTTGTACGAAAATAGCATCAGATATTGTTCTATACTTTAACCCAATAAAACCAACTTCTCAATTGAACAAAGGCATAGGAGAGTAATTTTGAACATGTCTACAATAAGTTAACACAAATTTTGGTCTAATTATGATAATAAAAATTAAAGGATAAACCAACCTACTAGAGGCTATCTCTAACAAAAAGTGAAGCAGAATATTTCCACTGTTATGCCCCAAGAAAATGAATATGGAACAGTTTTACAATCTCTAAAATGCCCAATGGAGAATATCCATTTAAGCAAACTCAATAAAAATAAAAATAATAAGAATTTGTGTATCAAAATTCCATATGCATAACCAGACTACAAAGAAAACATATAAGAACTAAAAAACATGAAGAGAGTCCATAAAAAAATCAGAATCCTTTAATGTAGAACTTAGCATACAGGATTTGGTCGCGCCCGCATTAACAATGTGGTTTGCAACTAGGACCGGTGTTGAGAACTCCAGAAAAACATGCTCACCTGAAATAAAAATAATAATACCAATAATAAAATATCAATACTATTATATAACTCGTGTAGCGCCATACGAGTATAACATGGCACTTTCCAATAACTCCACCAAGGGCATCTTGTGAAGGAGGCCCCTTATGCATAGGCCAAATGGCCCTTTCCAATAATTCCACCTTATTCCTCCATCCACCAATGATAATCTTGATACTATTACTACTACTGCTACTAATATTAATAAAAGGGTAAAAGATGTTATTGGTCCGCCCAAATATCTCGAAATTCGATTTTAATTCCAATAAAAATTTAATTGGCGTTTTAATCTCTACACATTTTGGTCTCCTCAAGAAGTGATAGCAATATACTCCACTATTAGTTAAAGTTTATTGAAAACTATAAAACAAAAGAGTGACTGAGAGTAGTAACTAGTGTGCAGACCCAAAAAAAAATTGTATTTGTTAATAAATTTCAATCAATACAGATTATGATAAAAAGGGTGTGTTATGTGTTGCTAGTATTTACCTTAAGAAAACCACATCACTTCAGGTAAGGACTAAAACAAGTATAAAATTTCTACAGGGAGTAGAGAATAAACCTGAATTTCAAGATATTTGGGCATAACAAAACTTATTTTATCATCATAATAACAATGATACAGTAGAAACTATAAATTTTCATCTGGTAGTTAACAAATTAAACAAAACAGCAACTAAAAGAACTAAAACTCCAATTTGACTGTTGTTGCTGTAACAACATACCTCTCCTATGTCTTGTGCCAGGCAAAGGCTTCTGTGTGGCGAACCACTGAGTATCCAATTTCTCGATGCCCCTGATCTCAAAACCGAGTCTTTCCATCAGAAACGAGCACCCATTTGCCGGATTGGAGATCTGGATGGTCACAAGCACAGGATCACCGGGCCTGTAAACCTGCCTATCGGTTTCGAGCTTCAGTGTGGGGGAGATAACGGGCGCGAGTTCCTCGCCCTTCGATGTCGAACTGGCGTTGTCCACCGGGCGAGAATCTCCGCCTCCGAATAACGGGAACCTCCCAGAAAACATTGCTGTTTTTTGGGTCCAAGGTGTTTGGTTTTTTGCCTGTGAGAGCGATTCGGGTGAGAGGAAGAGCAATGAGTTTTTTCCAAGGAGGGGAATTGAAATGGAAAATTGGGGTTGTGAGAGGGAACTCGGAGGAATGGGGAAGAAGGATATCACCGGCGATGAACAGAGCAGTGTGGTGAGGTTCTCACACCGGATCTGACCTGAGTCACAGGGAAATCCACTGTCCACTATTAGCTGAATATTCAATGTCTAATAAATTCAAAATTAAAAACAAAACAACAGCAGTGATTGTGCATTTTCTCTTATTACACACACTCAACATTGGGCATTTTGTGTTTTGCAGATTTTGCATTCTCTTCTTACTGCACACTCAATATTGGACATTTTGTGTTTTGCAAATTGTATCACATCATCTTATTTTAATAAACTAAAATTTAATATTTAAACAAATTCTAATTTTAGATATATCCAGTAATAATACTATTATTACTAGTCAAAGTGCATGTCCACTTTTACCATATGATTATAAAAAAATAAAAGTTAACTATTCCAATTATTACTAAAATAAAAATGTTATTAAATTTATAAAAAATATTTTCTTAAAAAATAATTATAAAAAATAGACACAAAATTTAAAGGATAAAATAATTTATATTAATAAAGATAGAAAAAACGGTTACTTATATTACTTATAAAAAGTCCCTTTATATATATATATATATATATATATATATATATATATATATATATATATATATATATATATATATATATATAGTTATATAGTTATATATAGTTATATAGTTATATAGTTATATATTATTATTTATTTTATGTGATTAAACATAAATATGATTAAACATTTTTGTTGCTAACATTAAAAAATATATGGATATAGTCCAGAGTGAGTTAGTGTTGTCAAAACGGGTCAGTCGGTCCAATCTTACTCGTCGCATTATGAGTTGGTCATTTAGTGAGTCAATCCAATTTGATTCGACTTACCATGAGTTGGTGGATTAAATGGGTTAGTTCACTTTTCACTTATTTACAAGTTTCTTTTTTCAATTCCACAAGAAAATAACAATTTTTTTCTAATTCAAATCTAAATAAATTTCAATCTAAAATAATGTTAAATTTCAAAGACAATTCAAAATAATAAAAAAATGTAATACAATCCAAAATCATCTTAAACTCCAAATATAATCCAAAAATAAGTAAAAGAAAAACAAAATTATGTGTGTTAGCGAGCCAACCCGGCATACCATGGGTTCAACCTGGATAAGTCGAGTTTTTAGTGGATTGGACTAAAAATTAGCTTGTATCAAAATTTCAATTTTTTTCAACTAAACCTGACCCAAACTCGTGGTGGATAAAGAGAATTACATTACTATATATAGATAGGATTCAATATGTGCATGCATATATGAAGGTGGAGTGGTGCTAGAAGTTCTTTTCCACATAAAGTTGCAACTGTCGTTTAAATCGAAATTTTGTTGACATGGTCTTATTCATGGAGGTAGAAGTTCCATTTTGGATTATTAGATAAATACTTCAATTTTCACGCATTGTGTCTTAGATCATTGAGAATCGTAAGAGATCCTTGTAACCTCTTAAACATGTTTCCGTGGACAAACTATGGAGTCACTCAGCAAGACGGTCTTTGTTTACAAAACATGATTAGGCTTATAATAAATTACTCAAAAAATGATAATATAAAATTTCAATAATGGTTTATATTTGAGAAGGATTTGCAGATTAATTATGTATGGAGCTTTTGACAAATTGTCATTGGAAAACAAGTAAGCTGTTTTCAAAAGGCATTGTTTAAGATTTCAGGATGATAAAGAGGACCATCAAAGTGCATTAAATAACATTTAATGCATTTCACCAAGTAGTTTTTTTAGAAGATAATGCAATTAACATATCTTGCTTTAATTTTGTAGGTTATCTTTAACTTTACATAGTATATTTAACATGTAGCACAAAATATATGTTTTTTTTACATGAGTTTTTAGATGGAACTAACTCTAACTTCATGTCTTAACTTCTACAAATAGCACTTTGACTGAATCTAAAGACGACATAAGACACTTTGAAAGTAATATTAAAAACTTCAAAATCATACATACACTTTATTTTAAGTGTAGATATTGTTTTATTTATCCCTAACTTATCATATGGTCTAAATATAAGTGACATATTCTTGAATTCAATAATTAAATTATGCATTTTCTCATATTGAGTCAGTAGATAATACTTTGTCTAATACTTAAAATCATGTTTATTTATATGTTATTCTTCAAAAACAAGTTATTAATAACTTTTATTTGTCTAATGTTAACTAATCTAGTTTTTTAGTAACTGATAAATGTTAATATACTTTAAATTTAACATCAAAATGGATACTTAACAAACTTGATTTATATGTGTTTGATGTGAAATAGACCATTTTTAGCTTAAAAATGTAGAATGAGGTATAAATGAACCAAGTTATGTGAAAATCTAACTATATTTTATTATTTTGCAGCAAAAAAAAAAAAAGAAGAAATGACAAAAGATAATTGAGTCATAAAAATGGTGTTGAGTCATAGAAGAAAGAAGATGAGAAAGCATAAAATGGATCATTGGTTTAGCTTAACAAATCAGGACTAAGTTAAAGAAAAGAAATATTTTGAATATGGAAAACAACGACACTAGAAGTACGAGAAAACTCAACCATGAAGAAACCTCAATGGCTAAGCATAGAATATGGGACTAAGCACTGACCAATATGATCTATAAACAAAAGGATTTGTCTATGTTGTATGCACTATGATACAGTGAGGAATAATCACTTTTCTTCTTTGTAATTGTAGATTAGTTGTAGTAAGATCCATAAGGAGGTTTTGCCATTCCTAGAAATCGATTACATTCATAATGAGTGGTTAATTCTTCTTTTTAGGAGGTAGGGTAATTAACTCAGACTAATATGAAACTAAGGTCCAATCAAGCTATTACACTCTTACTAGAGGCTCCCACAAGATCTAGAGGTCTTGAGCAGTAAAGCAATGATTTATTTTGTTAGGAGTAGAGGAATCACCATAAGTCTAAAATCCTTAGGTTTTAGTGATTCAAGAATAAACCTAGATTTACAAGGAAGAGTACTTCCAGGATATAAGAACAAAGATGCAATAAATATAATCAAATCAATATTAGTGCAATAGATGAAGAGGAGATGAAATTCAGCCTCCTCGAAATTGCATCTTCCCAAATAGACTTGGAGGGGCCCTTATTCATTATAACTGGTAGGTCTACGTTTTAGAGGTGACCGATCGACAAGTACAAATATAAATTAATCTTCATAAACCCTATATGATTAACAAGACAAACCATACTTATGAACTTTTGGACCGAAATTGGGTAATCCTAATGAAAAGTCCACATCAAAACCTATAAATACAGAGGTAAGATAAAAAAGTATGTGATTGTATTTATTGTGAAATTAATACAACATTGTTATTATATATCGAATTTTGTAACTAACTTGAGTGTATGAGTGTTTTTGACAGATACACAATCGCTTGGCTTGAAGACTGAACCAAAAATATTGAAAACAACAATATTTAGAATAGAAAGAAAAACCAATAATTAAATGTAGAGAAATAGTTATTGACTCCACTGTACAAAACATGATGCATATTTGAAAGAGCGCATGCAAGAATCACAACAAACATTTATAGTTTTGTAAGAAGCGTGACCAAGCATTGCATGCCACGTACGAAGAGTGTTAGATCCAGCTTTGGTGGAACGATGAACTTGAGAAACGGGCTTAAGGATGGAAAAACATATATGTCATATTTAATTTTTTTCTCGAAGAAGGATCTCCTAAGTGCCCTATCCTTTTACATTGTTTATATATAATATTCAATTAATATAAAATTTAAGTATCTAAATTTTACGTAAAGAGACTCAATATAATATTACTAGGGTCAATGACTTCCATATATCTTATTATTATTAATATTACACTAGTGCAGTTAAGGAAAACGACATCGGTTATTTTCGCCTATAAACAACAGTTTTTGAACCGAGGCATATACAGGCGAGGTAAACAGGGGTAGGCTTTTGGCCTCGGTTCACAACCGAGGCAAAAAGAGGTAGGATTTTGCCTCGGTTCACAGGGAATCGAAGAAGTATGGTTTCTTTTTTTGAAGGACTTTGCACTTTCGGTTTAGAAGGATCGAGGCAATAGAGTGGTTATTTTTTTTTTTTTGCTTTTGTCTGTGAAAAGTTGTTTCTCAAGCTTCGAGTTCTCTCAGTAAGCAAGGTATCTTCACTCTCGAGAAAGGTCCCCACCAATCTTCAACACTCCATTCATACATCGGACCACCACAGACCACCCCACAAAGTCTTCTTCTCCAACAACATTCTCCAAAATCACGCCGCTATCCATGGCAACCTGTAAGAAATAGAAACCAAGCCAGAGAACCAGGACGTTGCCGCGACTGCAGATCAGAAAGGAAGGAACCAGAAAGGAAACCATTGTCGGACCACCAGAGAACTAGGACGCCACCGCGACTCCACCAATCTTCAACACTCCATTCATCGGACCACCTTTACCGGACCACCACAGAACCACCGCGAGAGCTCTCTCTCTCCTTCGCGCAACCTGCAATATTTCCCCCGATCTCTCTCTCCTTCGCATCGAACCACCGCGACTTCACCAATCTCTCGATCTCCTTTGCACCACAGAGCAACATCTTTCCTTCGCGGCAGAGCACCATCTTTCTCCCAATCTTCATTGTCAATGTCGCCGTCACAAACCCTAAATCAAACTGTTTCCCCCAACCTCACTTTGCGCAACCCCGTTCAACCTCCATTCATCCAAATCAGCAATTTTCAACCTGCAAAATCAAGCTAAACCTGCAAGGGAGCCTCCGCCGTGGATGATTGAAGGGAGCAAGATTGAAGCAGCGGTGGAGGCAGCATCAGCGGAGGCAGCATTGGTGGACACAGGCGGCAGGGCACCAATGGCGCGACGACGCAAGGAGGAGGCGCGGGCAAGAACAGAAACGGAGGTGACGAGCGCAGAGGTGGCGGCGCGACGAGGCAGGCACGAGCACTGGCAGCATAGGGGGCGGCATGGTGAGGCAAGGAGTGGCATTGGTGGACGAAACTGCAGAGGAAGAAGGGGAGATGAGATTGGGATCGGAGGGAGGGTTATTCTCTTTGGAGTGTTTGTGCTTGGGGCGGGTTTTGGCGGAGCTAGGAGAGGCGATAGTGGTGGTCGCAAAAGCGAGTTCTTCGTCCCTAAAAGGGTTTCTTGGGAACATGAAGTGCTTCATTTTGGGGCAGAGAGGAGAAGAACACAAATGAAATGGGGAAAGGTAAGAAGAAAGATTGTGGGGTTTGGAAAGCATACTATACCTTGGTTCTACCTTTTCTTGAGGCAATAAAGCATTATATGTCTCAGTTAAACATAGCACCCGATGCCGTACGGCTGACTTAACATGTGGAAGAAGCGTGTTCAGTGAGTTGCAGGTGTGGCAGAGGCTTTATGCCTCGATTCTGCATGCACCCGAGGTAGTATCACCTTTTCAAAAAGCTGTCAGTCCAAAAGCCTGACTAGTAGGTGGGATTTTTTGCACCGGTTCTGTCTGCAACCGAGGTCGTAGCGTTGTTCTGCTTCGGTCCTGCATGCAACCGAGGCCTATAAGTTTCCCTTAATTTCAAATCTGCCACCGCATTTTGATAGGCAACGATTTGATATAAAATGAAGTATATTATACGAGTTTAAAAGCAAATATTGTACTAGTGTTATTGTTTATATATATACATATTCAATTAATATGATACGGAGTAATATTTTAACAATACAAGGTATAATAATGTGTTTAAAATATTAAAGATCTAAGATCCAAGTGTATCTTAAAAGATAAATATCTAATGTGAAGTTTCAACAAAGGTGATGTCCATGTGCACATCTTTTATAAAATAATTAAATGGAGGAAACTAAGAAGGGTAAGAAAAAACAGTTAAATTTTAATTTACTGTCGACTCAATATGTGACTATGATAGTACATTTTTAATATTTCAAAGTAGTTATTTCTTGTTAAACATATCCAATATAATATATATATTTATAATTTTTCCCACTAATATGATATGATATATTGTTTTAATAATTCAAGTAATTTTAAAGATATGTATATTTAAAAAAAATAGAGGCGTGGTGTAAAATTTCAACAAATATGTACTGATTCCTTGTTTTGAAACATATTTCGGTTGCAATATAATATATAAAAAAGTAGTTTTAAAATAATAATTTTTATATTATTAATTTTGTTTAAACAATATTAATAGTTGAAATTGCATGCAACATCTCAATCTTATAATATTTAATTATTTTATAATATATTACATTTTTAATATTATAAAATAGTTAATTCGAGAAAAAGTATATAAAATGTTATTACAACTATTCATAAATAACATAATTAATTAATATATATATATATATATATATATATATATATATATTATTCTAGACTGAACCAAAAGTACTATAAATTTTACAAAACAAAAAGAGAACGAAGAAACGTCCTACTCTAAGTTTCATCTCTACCACCAACTAACTTTTGTTTATCAAAGACACCCTCTAAACTCATATCATTAAGGTGATTATTACAGAAAGAAAAAACAAACACATATACGAACAGACAAAGACAAAAGGATAAGCTAAAGTTCCAAAAGAATAATCATACATTTTAAAACAATAATTTCACATTCATAATATAAATTAAGCAATACAAAAATAATCATATTAACCTTCGACCATCCAGATACATGTATTGATGTCGAACTCATGGAGGACTTGTCCCGTGTGTGGTGAAACAACTTGTCCACCCAAGCTACCACACACTAAGGTTAATTCGTTAACACCTATGACCTAAACCAGTGATCATAGACTAGAACCTTTGATACTCCTTACGACATAACTCATCCTTCTCTACTTAAGCCTTGATGGTTATTGGAGTATTAGGATCATCCCCCAATCCTAGAGTCTCTACTTTAATACACAACAATATAACACAAAGATCTTTCCCATGAAATTTCTTTCACCACATACTTAATCCACACTTTCCATTTCACTACAAATCACAAGACATTCATAAGTATTAAAATTATACATATCATCATAACCACCATATCATGTGTTAACAACTACCAAACATATTAATATTCAAATTTGTATTTCATGAAACATCATGATACCATCATATTCATCAACCATAAACATGTTCATAAACCATAAATATCCCTTTTCTTTTTAGATAATCGATTATTTCACTAGATAAATGATTATTCTAAAGAATTTTAAGCAAAGACAACCATACCTACTGCAATAATCGGTTATCAGGTTTGATAATTGATTATTTTAGAGAGTTTTATTAGCAAAGATGCAATACTTATTGAAGTAATCGATTATTAGGTTTGTTAATTGATTATTCCTGTCATTTTTTAACAACAACATGATTTTTTGATTTTGATTACCCCCAATACCTATCCAAAATGAGCAAAATGGTATCATTGACACTCTAATTTATTCAAAAACATTTTTATAACTCAAATTGAATACCAAATTTCTCAATTGTTTAGGAACAAGGTCCAACAGACCAAACTAACAGCTCAAACTCATACATGTTTATTTCACATGTCACATACCACATTTTAGTGAACTAAAAAGCTACCTAAGTCCTAAATACCACTAACAAATACTACCAACATTCAATTTACTCAAATAACACTCCCTACAAAAATTCACTTGTCAAACCATCACTTTTAGACCAAAACCAAGCAAGAACAATAATTAACCAAGTCCTGGTTTGCACAAACTCATACCACCAACCTTAAAATCATTCAACAGGAAAATTACTATAGAATTTAACATGTTATACCACAAATTCTAGAAAAAAACAAACACACATTCAACAAAATTCACATCAAGAACTTCATAAACCAATTTAGAAAATCAAATCAAGCATGCAACACAAGTTAACAAAACATTAACAACAAAAAAACTTAGTGGTTAGCATTACTTATCTTACATAGGACTCAACTACTCTACAAGAGCTAAGACAACTCCACCAACTCAAGGAACTTTATTTGCACCTAACTCATAAAAACATGATCATGGTATATCGTTAAAACCACTGATCAACAAAGTATCTTATAGAAGACTCAGATGACACATGCAAAAACAATATTATTACATGCAAAGGAAATGAGACAGACCAAAGAAAAGGAGTAGAAACTACTAACTTTCTCTTTTAGAGAAACTAATCAGATAGACTTGAAGATCTCGCTGCTGTGATCACTCAAACGGTCTGTGATCTCCCATCACATGAACACAGGAGAAGAACTCATAGAAAGAAGTCAGAAAACTTTAAAAAAATTATTTGTGGAGAGATGAAACTCGTTTATAACGAAACTATTTATATTAAAATCATTTAATATTAAAATAATGAAGTCTTACTATATCACTCCTAAAATACCATTTTCTAGGTCTTCGCACTTATTAATAATTAATATTAATATCATTTTTTCTTTTTATAAATGATAATTATTAAATAACAAATAAGCTTAAAAACTAAAATGCAGGGGAAATATGATTTCTTAAAAAAAAAGAGACTAGTGTAAATTTACTATTAGCCTATGATGATAATTCATTTTATTTTTTAAATAAGCGTCTTCTTTTAATTAATTTTTATCGTAAAAGATCGTGAAATGGAATAATTACAGAAATAAAATTCATAAAATATAATTGTCACAAACTCTTATTATGAAAATATAATTGCTACAAACTCTTATTATATATAACACACAATTGTTCTATTTCAATTGATAAAATTCTTCTAACATGTTCTTGTTTCATAGATAAAACAACCTTTTATTTTCTCTATCTTTTATTTCTTAAAAAATTAAATATTGATTTTTCAATTTGGAAAACGAAAAAATAAACTACATAAATATTAATCGGACAATTGATCTTATAACCAATCATTCTTAAGATTTTCTTCCAACTTTTATTCTATCATAATCTCCCTTTATTAATATTTTATTATTGATATTTAAAAATATATTTTATTTTAATGACCGAAAGTCTTAAAGTTTATGTTACATCCTTTCTTACAAAAGCTTATTCACCAACTCAAAAAAATATGAACAAGTTTAGAAAAGTATCAAGATATAACTGAAAAAGGTTAATAAAGAGCCTTTATCACCCCTTCTATACTGAATAAGATTTATTAATAAAATATTCTTACACATCATTGATCTCACTATAAAAGTAAAAACCCTTATTAAGATATTTGTGACATCATTAATAAAAAAAAATTTAATGATAAAAAATCAATTAAAATTTTTAAAATTAAAAAGATTTATTCACAAAAATTTAATAAATATTTAATTTGAAGTTTCTAAATTTATCAGATACTCAAAACATAACCTAAACCAAGTCAAACCATAATTTTCTATAATTTAAAATTTAATTATTATGCATTACTTGATAACCTTTACATTATTAATTAACAAAACTAATTGTTATTATATTTTTTGAATAATTAGCGCAAAAGTTTACAAATTTATTATATAAGTAGTGACCTGCACTACAGGGTAATGTACATATTTTAAGGTCTATAGAAATAATGGTAGGTAGACTCTTTTTTGCCTGAATTTTTCTTTTACTATTAAATTGACTTTTAATGGTATACTAAATTATTTTGAATATATTTTAGGTTACAAAAAGTAAACAAAACAATAACAAAAAGTTATTTGGTAAATAGTATATACATTTTATTAAAATTATAATTCGTCTAATTTTTTCGCATAAAACATCTACTTACTAACTTGAAAAGAAAATATGTTTACTATTAAATATAAATAACAAAGTAAATAATATAAAAAGACAAACAAGTAAAATGGTTTAAATTATATCTATATTATTCAAATTATAATAAATTTAAAGATATTTTATAGAAATATATTATCCTCATATTACACTTTTTTTCTCTATATTAATATATATACTGAATAATTAAAAAGCTATGAATTTTTATTACATAGTTATCTAAATTTGATATAAGTGTTTAGAGTTATATACAATATATAAATGGATCTTAAATAATTTTTAAATCTGTGATCAGTGATTTTATATTCCTAAAATTTGTCAAAAAAAAAATTTCTACTTTAAATCAATTAGAATTTTTTAACATTATGACTGAATCAAGGTGTTTTTAAGGAAATTGTTTTTTATTTTTTATTTTGAGAAGGAAAGTTACATGGTAGTTAACAGAAGAATCTCACCACCCTCCTTAGTTGCTGGGAAATCATGATTGTAGCCGTTACAATCACGCAAACATATCTTTCCTATTTTGCCCCTACCGACTATTAAAAACGACCTTCTTCCTCCTTCGTCAGCTTCACTTCTCTCTTTTTCTCTCTAAAAAGAGAATAAAAAAATTCACCTTCCTTTTGTTTCTCTTCTTTCTTTCAACTCTATAAATAGCACACAACCATTGAAATTCCCCTCTTCATTCTTCTATTTATCCCTCCATCTCTTTCTCTTTCTCTCATTCTCTCTAGCGTAAGGTACGACCTAACTCTGAATCTCGTTTGAATTTTCTATTATTCGCTTCGTTACGGTTCGCTCTCTCGAGATCTCTTTGAATCTCGCCGAGATCTGGCCGTGCCGATCTCCGATCTGTGCCTCTTGTAACGTGTTTAATTTCTCGAGTCTCTTGATTTGTTTGTGCATTGTTCGATTCCGTTATCGAATGTTGAAACGTAACGAAAATTCACCTCAATTGTAAACTCGGCGATTCGTGATCTTATTTTCAGTTTTCTGATGTTCATTTTCTCGTGGATGTAATTGGTAGGCTAGTTGTTTAGTTGGTTTGTGAGATGTGATTTTGGCTTGTTTTCTGTAGATCTAAATTATGATGCTGGTAGCTTTGAATGATTTTGAGTGATAAGCTTAGCGGAAAACTGAATGAGAGTATTGCATGTCGCTCTTGCTCAACCTCTTGATCTGTTGAGCGTGAATTTAGGTGAATATAGAAACTGTGTAAGCATGTGAAGATTTAGAGTATCTTGTAAATGCATTATAAGATCAATTCACCCTTAAATGTTTTAATTCAAGCAGAAGTATTCTATAATTTTATGGATCGGATATGTTTTTAATGTTCTCTATTATCGAGTATGATTCAGATATAATAAAAAGTTATGAAACTATGCTAAATTAAATTATATGTTAACTGATTTGTGTATATTATTCTAAAAATAATTCTACTTCTGACTATTCTTTTAATTGTTGAACAAGTTACAATAAATGGCACGTTAGGAAAAAGTTCATTTTTAGTGAGATTAGCGAAATTAAATGATGTTAGTTATTCTTTTTAATCAGTGCTTAAATTATTCCTTTATGCTTTGGCATTAGGGAAATGACTTCAATTTTGTATGGAAGTTTAGCTAATTAATTATGATGTTATTCTAGAATATGTTAATGAGTAACGATACCTAATGGATATTGTAATATACGTGCTTTATTTTTTATTTTTTTGACTTAGATCACTTCTATTTGACTCACAAATACTTGACATTTTTTTACAGATAAACACATTTAGGTGCTACTAATGGGAAGTGTTGAAGCTGCAAACAAGGTATCCATGGATTCACTTCTAGAATTTGTTATGTATTTTCACTTGTTATCTTTTAAACCATATTAAAGTGAACATTTGTGTAGGTTTGAATATTGAAAATGTTTTTCCTTGATTGCGCAAATTTGGTACTATATCCAGCAAAACATAGTTTTCTTTTTGTTCTATAAAACCAACATAAGCGCTAAGCTTAGCTTTATAGCCTTTTGTTCTATTGCAGAGATATTTTTAATGAATTGTATATTTAGACTGTTTTTAATCATTCATTGTAGGATGCAAATGGAAGCCTCACAGAGAAAAATCCTACAGTTGTTTTTGTCTTAGGTAAGCAGTTATCGGTTTCATTTAAGTTAAGCATCTCCGTTGCCATATTCCCTCTAAAAGAACTTTCAATCAAATTCTGGTGCATGAACTTTGTTTAAAATTGTTGAAGATGACCCTTACGTTGTAATTTCATGCCATAGATCTTCCCGTGTTCCACTCATTAGTAACAGTTTGCTCTTTTGGAAATGTTGTAATTTTCTACTGAAAAGGTTTTTTAATCCCTTGAGATTCTTTTTCTTCATTGCTTCAGTTTACATGCACGAGCTGTACTGCAAATCCTGAATCTTCAATTAATTGTTTTCTAGTTTCTCAGCTTAAATCTGCCTACCATTTAGACAAGAAATTTGACTGATGACATCATTACTTTTTTGTTATTGAACTTTCACAGGAATATTTTAAGAAATAACATACAAATACTTGTAAGCTATAATGAATATTTTGATTCTGGGTATTTATAAACTATTTGCAATCGCAAATATAAGGGCTTATTTTTTGTTGTTTAGCTTATGGCACACAACTTTTTGTTATGACCCCTTTCCGTTTTAAGAGTGAATTTATTTATCATTTATGTTTAATGTGTTAATTGGAATTTACAGTGCATTTTTTTCTGACTTTTAAGTTGGTTATTGATCTGATAATGGTATAGGTGGCCCAGGCAGTGGAAAGGGTACGCAATGTGCAAATATTGTTGATAATTTTCAGTATACTCACCTCAGTGCTGGGGATCTTCTGCGAGCAGAAATCAAATCTGGTTCTGAGAATGGGTGGGTACAAGTTTATTATTTATGTTGATATGTTATTTATAATTCATAAATGCATAAATTTATAAACTTGTTCTGGATTGAGCAGTTATCGTCTATCTTGTCTCTTTTAGAAACATCAATAGGTAGTAATTTTCATCTTGTTATTTTATTAAAAATTATATATGCACAGAAAAAACTTTTTTGTTGCCACACATGTATGAAGATTGCCCTGTTTCTTTGCCTAGAATCTTTAAAAAAAAAAATTCTAATGTGAGACTTCATTTCCCTTATTATGCATTTCTCTTGTTTATGGGAACTTCATCTATTATGAAGTTATAGAAATAAGTATACAATTGAAAAGGGAGACATAATCTTTTTCTTTTCTCAAAATTGATAGATATGCATGTGGATTCAATATCATATTGTGCTTTTGGCATCTTTGATTATATCACGGGAAAATTTCCCAGATTTGTGGATGAGTACATTTTGTCCCTTTCTTTTGCTTTTTAGTCAATAAAGATGTAAATTATCCCCTAACATTGATGTTAGGTCATGTACTCATGTTCATCTTCTGCGAAATATCTAATTATATGTATTTTTGTATACTTTATTCCTTTTGAACTTTGTCTGCTGAGCGATGGACACTGTTATTAGTCTACCATTTTTTGTATTGTTGGGCTTAAATGGCCGTTAACTTCTCATTCATTTCATTTGTTTGACAGTACAATGATTCAGAATATGATTAAAGAAGGGAAAATTGTTCCCTCTGAGGTAACAATTAAGCTCTTACAAAAAGCAATGAAGGAAAGTGGCAATGACAAATTTCTGATTGATGGTTTTCCCCGCAATGAGGAAAATCGTGCAGCATTTGAGAAAGTGGTAATGGAGATACTAAAATTTAAATAAATAAAATTTTAACTATTCCGATATGGATAATGGTTTACTAACTTTTATTTCCAAAATGCATTATGGATTTGCAGACAGGAATAGAGCCAGCTTTTGTCCTATATTTTGATTGCCCCGAGGAAGAGATGGAGAGGCGACTTCTTAGTAGGAACCAGGTTTAGGTTTATTTTTGTTTGGTTTTAGTTATTATTTGTATTTCCTATTGCTAGTCATCACTGAGGACCATTTCTTAATTATAAAGGGTCGAGAAGATGACAATATTGAAACAATAAGGAAGCGGTTCAAGGTGTTCTTGGAGTCTAGTCTTCCCGTGATTAATTATTACGATGCAAAAGGAAAAGTTCGCAAGGTAATTTATAGTTGTGCTTCTACCATAGTTTCATAAGTTTCTTAGTTTCTTTTGTAGGGACATCAATAAATTTGTTTCTTTTGTAGATCAACGCTGCAAGATCTGTTGAAGAGGTATTCGAGACTGTGAAAGGAATTTTTGGTCCCAAGAATGAGAAGGTAAATCATTATGTTCGTCTTATGTCAAAACTTTATATGTACAAGTTCCATTTTGTATCAAAGACAAAATTTGGGAACCATTGTCTTCCTTGTTAATTAGTAATGTACCTGTCTTGATAGTAAAGTGTGTTGTATACTATAATAATTTCACTAATGATCGACTCCTGTCATGCCTGAATATTTTAAGATGTTTAATTTTATATACATTATTATGATGTTAATTTTTCATATGCAAATGTTGTAAAACTATAATATTTAAATAAAACTTTGATTACCCTTTTTTTCATCATCAATTTTATTTGTTTAGTATACATTAATGATAGGGTTGATATATTTTTTTTCCGAATAAATAAATATATAGGTAACATAAATGAAAATATTATCTGAAGAGGTGTACCGTTCAAGTAGATATATTAACATAAATCTCAATTGGACACAATTATGAATTCAGTAAGCCTTCATGAAAACTTTCAAGAACCAATTGCTGGCTCTCTACCTATGCTTTCAATATCTACAAGAGGAAAAAACATTTATTAATTATCTAGAACATTCTTTAATGGCAAAACCTACTATTGTACGTTTGAGAAACATGAAGCCTTAATCCTCAAACATTCTTAAACCCTCGAGGGATATAAAGTTTTCTGATTAGACTACTCTTTGAATCAACTATTGTAACAATTATATATGTGAAGCCTAGTTTGTGCACGTGAAAGTAGGGAGAATAGCAAAAGTTGCAACCGTTAGATGCTTGTAGTAGATATTGACTTTCCTACCAAACTACTTTCTGGTCTCGTAAGGAAAGGATTTTTGATATGAAAAGCTTTTGAAACTTACTTAAATTGCAACCTAAATTAAGACAAGTACAAATGAAAATGTACATTGCATGTGATCCTTCCATTTTTCACTTGTCAGACGAGTGAGAACTTCCTGAGAAGTTTAAGGAGTAACTCTAAATTATAAATGATCAACTTTTCACCAGAGACATGAATATTATTTATCATGAAAATTAATGGGAGTTGATGTTCATCTGTTTTTTTGCAGGCTGAATGAGCATGTTAACCTTGAGTCCATGGTGGAAATTTGGAGGTAAATGTTGCATCATGAATGATATATAAGCATATATTTTATATTGATGCATTTTACTGTACTACTTGACTTCATGATCATGCATCACTGAGTAGATTGAAGTTTAGATTTTAGTTTTTTAATTTTTTTTGTTTAGCATTTTAAAATTCGTGCATGTTAGTATCATCCTTCCAAAGTGGTAATGAATCAATTCTTGTTTTGCTTTTCGGATACACGATCAACCATCTTTTGGTAATGCTTTTAGATATTCTTCTTGTCGTGTGGTTAGTGAAGGGTCAAGAATATTCTCAATTGAATCATCCAACTTTAAAAAATGTTTAAACTCGTACTCGATCACAACTCCCTTTTGTGGAAGTGATGACGTTGCAGAAACTTTACAATTAAAGGCATAACCAAAAGGATCTGTATTTGATATTTTATTCGTTTTCATACATTGGATAATAGAGTTTATATAAATAGGATGCTGATTTATAATTTATGCTGTATTTGATCTTTCCATGTTTCATCATTCATTCCCCAGTCAATCACATAGGAATATAATTTATCATTAACATATGTGAATAGGATGCTGATTTACTGTCGATCTTGTTATTGTTTTCCAGGTCATATCAGTATTGGTTGCTTGTTCTGTTGTCTCACATTTTGTTACTACTTAAATAGAAAATTGTAGTTTATACCTGAGGGTTTTACCTCTGTATTCTATTGTTATAATAGTTTGTTGTCATTCATTGATTTTGCAATAAAGAATTGGGTCCTGCTTATATATACCATACACTTTAGCACTGGAAGTAGTAAAACACACAAAAATTGAATCAAGAACATCCTCACAGATGAAACCTCAAGAACATCAGCTAATAGACTTGCATGCGTCCAGAGAATCTCTAGTCAATAAATTAAAGTGGCTATAAAATTCGAAACGTACATGGAAATCGAATGACACTTTAGACACGAAGAGATATTTAAAGTGAAAATCTTCTGTTTTAAAAGTAAAATTTTGATCTACTTAAAGTTTACAATGATTTAAGACTGTTAGCATCAACTTTTAATTTCAATTGAGATCTTAATGTTTGAAGTCTCCACTCAAAAACTTTAGTTTTAGGCGGACAAATTATTTTAAAGGATAATTTATTCTTGTCGGGGATTTATTATAAAATTTAAGAAACGTGTAAGTATTAGTCATTGAAAATTCTGGAAGATGAATTTTTAAAAAAAGTTATTATTTATGTTGTATGTATTTTGTTGTATACGTGTTTCTCACCCTCGTTTATATTAACACTTTAATTTTAATTATTTATCAATTTTCTATAATAATAAAATTAAATTTTACTTTCTAATTGTATAATTAATCTCTACATTAAAGTGTTATCAAAAGTTGGAATCAACATCCCGATCCAGCTTACCATTTGAGTTTCATAGGGAAAAATATTCTTATTTCTTTTACACTATGAAGAGCTTATATTTAATTTTCCAAGAATAAATACATAAATGAATAAAAATCAAGCTAGTAAGTAAAAGATGATCATTGCCACTAATCTCATGAAAATTTAAATACCACAATTGTATTATATTTTTTATTTTTTATTAATTCATTATTTGATATCATATTTTACAACTAATTAAATTAGTAATATATAAATTATATTTTCTTGTTCAAATTAAAATATAATTAATAATTTAATATATAGACTATTCAAAATAAATATAAATGAAAATTTAAATAATGAGGCAACAACATAAAAATTACTTGTTAATTTACTCCAATCCGGTAAAATCAGAAAGAGTAGGAAAGGGTATTAAAATTGTGAACCTCTTTCATTTTAATCGTCTCACCTTTTATGAGGAGAAGGTGGGGTGAATTTAAATCGTCATTACACTGTGTTGAGATCATTGAGTAGCATGAATTTTATTTTGAATTACAATGAACTGAATCCGTTTTAATTTACTAAAAAATTAATTAAAAGTAAAATCTATATAATAAAAATTAATTTCGTATATTAACACTTTTTCATGAATAAATATTTAATATATCCAAAAATTATTTTAATATGTATTTTTGGTAAGTTAAAAATTAAAATTGTTAAACCAAATATATATATATATATATATATATATATATACATACATATATTTATTTATTTTTACAAAGATAATTTAAAAATATTAGTTGGATTAATTTTGATTTGTAAGTTTTAATCATCCATAAAATTAAATGTGTATTTGATTATTTTGAATAAATTTTCTCGAGGATGAGATAGATGGTAAATAAATAGATTGTTATTCTCATAGAAAGGGTAAGAATTCGAGTTTGAATTAAAATAAAACTTAAATTTATTACAAGGTAAAGTAAGGTGTGTGTTTTATTACAAGGTAAAGTAAGGTGGGTGTGTGGGTGTGTATATTATACTTATTTTTTAAAATTCACGTCTGCTAATACTTATTTTTAACATTTAGATTGATACAATATGCTGAGATGGTAGATACGAGTCGATTGTATAAAAGAGCGTGATATCATCTTTAATTTAAAATTATAATTCCTTTTTATGTGTGGCTTAACTCTTTTTTTGTATTATTTTTAATTTATATTTTGATTTCTAACAAAAATATATATATAAAAAACAGTAATGGTTACGCTTCATAATTCATGAAAATAAAAAGATACATAGGGCAAAAGGCATGTCTCATATTAAAATATCAAGCGAAAAAATGTGTACACCCGAAGTTTACCATGTAATTTGCGACCAGACTCTGAAACTTTCAAAGCATTCGTTCTTGACAAATTGAACGGATATTTTTTGTCCTACAAGTGAAATATCATCTTTTGTTTTTTGTATTGTTTCTTAGCAGCTCCAGATTCATACCTAATCTATCAGCTCTAGAAAATGCCAATAGGCCTTTCTATTGGTATTGAAGGGTATTAGTTAGAAAATTTATTCCTAAGCTATCTAATTTCAGCTTTTTAGCCAAAGAAGACTTGGAATTGTAGTCAAATATGAAACAATTGAATGACATCTTCATTTCTGTATAGAAATATACGTTCCGTATATCTCAAAAACTACACAGCACAGGTCTTCTCAGGGCACAAAGTCATTAAATATATATATTAAATACGTTACGATCGTGGTTATCTACGGAACCCATTTTATATACTAAGAGGGATCCACCTCTTTTGAAAGCGTAATAGCATCAGAAGTTAGCTATGTCTTGGTTCGCCGGAGATATTGCCAGTATAATAATACAACTAGGCTGTTAAAGAAAATATGTATCTTATCGGATAGGATATATATAGTGTTGAAAGGTGGGATAGGATATATATATATATATATATATATAGTGTTAAAATTGGGTAGCAAAATAATTGTTTGGAAAAAATCTAAGAAGATGAATTAATTTGTTAATAAAAATTGTACTTTTAGAAAGTTTTTCCTTTTTTAAATCAATGATCAATTAATTTTTTTTAATAATAACAGCATTTAATTTAAAGACGATAGCAAAAGAGCAAATTATACATGCATTTTATATGGTTTCGTTTCAAAAGATTTTGCGTATAGTATTAACTCAAACACTAAAATAAATTAAACTTACAATTCTTAGTGAAAAATGGTGAGTGCACATATTATATGGAACAAATAATAAATATCGTTATTTTTAGGTGGATTTGTACAATATATAACAACTTTAGCAAATTATAACTCAATTAGACAACAAATCTTACAAACACAAATAAAAAAAACTTTTTTTTTTGTATTTTATTAAATAGTTGATGTGCAAGAAAAAATTAATATAGAATATTTAAAAGTGTGAAGACTAAATTTCATCAATTTTATTCTCATGCATATACCGTCATCTCAATCTCAAATTTATGTTAAAATTAATTGACAAAATTATTCAAATCCTATTCCTAGTGACTTTGAGCCTATAATAACTCATCAAATTCCAATTTCTTAAATCTCAACAAGTAACCATACATTAAGTTGAGTCTTAAAATTACTAATAAATCATGTGTTCTATCCTAGATACAAACTTTATTGGGTATTCAATTTCAGTTCTAAGTTTAAAAGACATTTTCAAATACCTTAAGAACTAGTCATCAAGCCATGAATAATCAAGGCACAACAAGCATTAAGAATAGAAATGAAATACTAACTTTAAAATGGAAAAACATAGGTACATAGGTATTAACCTCACAAAATACATAAGATTCAGTTTATTACATCTAACATCTAATATCAACAAATAGGGTTGACTCTCCACGGTGAAAAATCTAAGGTTTATAAATTGAAGAAATAAGAAAGAAATTGAAACCAAAGAGAAATGCATGCCCAATCACACTTCCTCTTCGCATTTCCATCTCTAATTTGTAACACATCTTCCTCCTCAACGCAAAAGATGCAAAATTACCATTGATGAAGATTGAATCTCAAGGTGGAGAAGGGAGAGCTTCCTAGCACCCTAAACATCCTCTAAGGGCCTCTTCCATTCGCTCTAGAGAATAATGAAGTGTGTGAGAAAAGAATGCCCGAAAACCTTAAGGAAAACATAAATAAATAACTCATATTGACAAATGTCACTGACAGAGTAAGTAACATAATTTAGTTTGGAGATATTTTTCAATTGTTGAATTTCTAGTCCTAGTAAATAGCATAGTTTAGTTTGGACATATTTTCCCAGCTTTGAATTTTTTAGTGCAGTGCTGATTTTTAATCTTGACTAATATTTCAGTCTTTTGCTTTTGTTGCTATGAATTGGTTCATCTATTGGTGCAGTTAACTTGAGTAAACAGCTTGTGCAAGTTAGTTTCGGTGATGTGAAAATTCTTGCAATTCTAGAACAGTACAGTTGTTTGTAATCAGTAGGAAGCATTTGGAAACTGGTTGGAGCAGTTCTTGCAACTTGAAACAACCAGTTTGGGAACTCAATTGAACAGATTTTTCGTGAAGAGATGACCTGCGTTAGCCTGGCTGAAAGCTCAAAGCTGAGAGTGTTTACTTGCTACTTAGGAGTCTTGTAAACATGGTTAAACTGTTTTAGACAGTTTGTAGGCAATTTTACCTGTTATTGGCAGTTCTTGTGACTGGCTTTAGGCGGTTTTTCAGTTTTCCAGTAGTACAGACCTGATCGGCCTATATAAAGGCTTGGATGTTCTTTTAGAAACTTGTTTTACAATACAGCTCCTAGAATTATTATAGATTAGTTTTCCAATTTTCTTCACGATTCAGTTTTTCTCCATAGTTCTCCCTGAAGATTCTTGGCTGTCTTAACAAAGTTAACAAAGGCAATCAAGAACTTCAGTGCATTTTTATTATGAACCAGGTTCTATCCAATTCAAGCCATTTGTATTCTTTAAAAATTTTCAATTTCGTTTTCTTATGCATTTTACTGCTTCATGTTATGATTCTCGTTCTTCTATTGTTATTTTCTATTCATTTTAGTTTCCAATTCAATGCCATGCGTTAGTTCTTTACTTCTAAATCAGAACACGCCATTCTACTTAGGCTTTGGTTTTAACATTGAATTCTGATTTATGTTTTAAATTTTCGCAGTTCTTACTCTTTAATTAGTTTAAGTCTAATTCAATCTTACAAAATTAATTTGAACAATAAGATTTACATTCACTAATATACTATAAGTTAATCTTATCTATAATTGATGTAAGACTTCTAACACGTGTCATACTTAGTTCTAAGTATATAAACTTGTTTTAAGCATTAGTTATATGTAATTCAGTTTCTATTCATTCTGGTATTTCGTGGAACACATTGTGCATTTTCAGTTTTCACTGACTTTTATCAAGCAGTTTTAGTTTTTGTAGTTTTACATTATTTTAGTGATTTTTAGAGATTTTAATGAATTCCATTCATATTCCCCCATCATTAAGACAGATTTATACACTAGAATTACTCAAATTTTTGCCTTCCTTGGATTGACCTCCTTCTTGAGTGAGATTTCATTTATGTTGCTAGTACTACCAGAATTTGCCTTGAACTAATTGACAATACTTGTTGAAAATAGCATTATAGGTGATTTTTGTTTCTTTATCCATTTAACCAACTAAAACCTATCTTGAACTATTTTACCATTGAACCCAAATTTTGAGTCCCTTTAGTCCATTTTTGTTTATTACCTGCTCACTACACGTCCTTAGACCAGAAAATACATGTTATACCTTACTTAGATTCCTCTAGTTCTTAGAGTTGTAGATGCTTCTTCCATATCCGTAATGATATATTTGATGGCAAGTAAAGAAGGAATAGTAGTAATTCAAGGGTTTAAAGATTTAGAAGGATAATAAACGTTCTTCCTTCCTCCCTTGGGGGTTCTTTTCATTTTGAACAATGAGATTGTTGAATTCCTTATGGTGTTCACCCAATGATTATTTTGCTTACTTCACAAAAAAGCGAACAGATTATAGGAATCTGTTATATTGATCAACACACCATTTGGGTTATTACAAAATATTTTATTTCGAAATGGTTTGAGAATACTATTCCCTCAATTTGGTATTCATTTCTCTATTTCAATAAAAAAAAAAGTCCTATAATTCAAAAATTGATAACAAAAACATGAGTCTGCAAACTATTATTCTCGACCTTTTCAAATAAATGATAAAATTGTATAATTACTTTTAATATATTAAATAAAACCATGTATTACTAATAAATAGTATCAAATAATACATTAAGACCTAAAATAATTCGAAGCCTAACATCACCCTGTAAAATAATACATTTCAAAAATTTTATTATCAACATACACAATTAAAACTACTTTCCGTTTCATTGAATATTTCTGAGAAGTCAATAAATTAACAGAAATATTTTTTGCAAGATTGTCAATGTTAACAAAAATTAAAAAACGAAGCAATAAATGTGCGCAAACTCTAATTAAGAGTGCAATTGAAGACCAAAAAAGAAGTAAAACAGTAATGAGCCTGAAGGTGATCAACTGCTTAAAAAGTTTATGAATATATAAAATGGATCATGCTTCCTGTAAACATTTGACGGATACAAGGTTTCAGAACTAAGTTCCAAAACTGCGAAAATATTAAAACTAAAAATCCTAAACCAGCAGACTCCTGTGTTTCAGGTTACCAACTCAGTCATCAAACTTTATTTTCTTTGGAGCAGGCTGGATGTTACCCATCTGCAAAGAGCAATTATATATGTAAAATGAGAGCAAAACTCAAGATGCAGAATATTCTCTATTTGTGAAAAGAAATGAACCACCACAGAATGATAAAAGCAAAAGGCTCACAATCTCAGGGCTTTCGTAATCAATGCCAGCAGCCTCTATCCTTTTCCGTCGTTTTTGGTCATGTTTTAGAATCCTCTCCACCAATTTTTTGTGCTCGTCTAAGGTTCTTTCCTGGAATGACAGCATCAAGAACTTAATACTGAGAATCAGACGAGAAATATCAAGCAGATATACTTTATTATCCAATGAACTAGATACCTTGTCATGACGCTTCCGTTCAATTTGGACATAATCCAATGGCTTGTGACGATAACTGAATCCTCTCCATCTACGATGAAAAATAACACACATTCATTTGTTACCTTTGGTCATATTCAAAGAAGAAACTAAATCTTTAAACCTTAAACCAAGGTACATGTATGTTTGAGGGAATTCCTAATTCTCTATTTGTTAGTGATTTTTTTTCAATACTCTAAATAGATATCTTTCTTTTTCACACGTGTAAAAGAAGGAGGTGGAAAGAAAATTGAAGGTTAGACAGACTAAAGTCTACAAAGGGAATCCTTAGAAGGAAATAGATCCGGAAAAAATTTCATTAATAACTTACAATCTTGAATGAACATTCTCCGGAGGTACAACATGAACTTGGAGAAGGTGCTCGAAAAGGAGATAATTGTGCATAGTATCAGCTACAATTTTCGCAACCTACAAATCAAGGCACTATTAAAACAAGGAAACTGAATTTTATTACAAACACAATCAATTAATCTGCAGAAACAACAAATACCTCAGGAGATTCAAATTCTATGTACCCAAAATGTCTTGATTTTCCTGTCTGTTAAAGAACAAGAAACATATATTGTCAGTATCAATCAACTAAAACCAATATCCATCATCACTAAAAGGGCAAATATTGCAGCCCCAAAGAATTTAAAGAAACAAATATCTTGATGGTTGGTTGAAAACCCATAGTTTTTTTCAGAATGTAAGGACCAAACAAAAGCAAAATTACTA
Source organism: Vigna umbellata (assembly GCF_029865625.1). Lineage (NCBI taxonomy): Eukaryota > Viridiplantae > Streptophyta > Magnoliopsida > Fabales > Fabaceae > Vigna > Vigna umbellata. Next base: position 26,472,614 of record NC_142171.1, on the reverse strand, counting down.
CAATATTGATTGATTGCAGAGGCTTCAACTTCTCTGAGAAACTCATAACTATTAACGACACAACAGATATTCTGCATTGGAACAGTTTCTTAAATTAAGACCACTCACGAACAAATAAAGCACGAGACAAGAAAAGTAATTTTTCGCCACACAACCATACATTGCATTGTGTCAAAATTGACAACTCTTGAGGGTGCATTATCTATCCTGATGATATCGTGCACAGTCACACACCCATCCACCAGAATAAAAGATTATACAAAAATAATCACTGAAATCCACAGGTAAAATTAACTACATGAGTAAATAGATCAGAATAAACAAAGTATGCCACAATTATCAAATTGACAAAATCACACAATAATGCAAATAATAACAAGCACGGACATTAAAGCAGACTAGTTAACATGCAAGCAACTAACCTTTTTATTTCTCGCGATTCTCAACCTTTTGATGGTTCCAAATTGACCAAAATAACCTACAAAATGCAATCGTAAACACACACTCCACGAAATCCATCAAAAATCTGACAAAAGAAAAATCCATGAGCACCTTCCATCTCCTTCTCATAGAATCCATGCGGAATCCTGGATACGTACAATACCGTGGAGGTATTCTCCGGCGGCTTCTGTTCGGCGAGCTTGCGAGCAGGACCACCTTCCAAGGGCTTTACCAATTCAGAAACAAAATTAAGCACCATACTGACACAATAAATTGAAAAATAAAAGGAAAAGTTAACTGAACAGAGAGCACACAGAATCGGTATTATCAACTTACCAAAAAATCAGCACCCTCAGATGGCTTGTTAGAGGAAGCCTTTTTCATGTTCTTCTTCATAGCTTTCTTTGCCTTTGTTCCCATCTCAGTGTCTGTTATGCCTAACTACTTCTCTGCAAAGAAACCAAGATATCGTAAATGAGGGTGGCGAGGGATTGCGTTAAAACCCTAACCCAGGTCTATCAGACTCAATATTTTAAGGCTGATTATTTCACCATATAATGTTTTTTCTTAAATATTTTAATTTATTTTTAATTAAATATCACAATTTAATATTTTATTATTAAAAAATAGCTGTAATATATATATATATATATATATATATATATATATATATATATATATATATATATATACACACACACAAAAAGACCACATATATTTAATTTACCAATAAGCTATTTTATAATCAGGATATTCACCTATTTGTAAAAATATTTATTTCTTAGAATAATAATTTAATTTTCACGTTGTCACCAAATAGGTTAAAAGTTGAGGGAAATTTTTCTATTTTCAAATGCTCTGTAAATAAATTCTCACAGGAAGAATTCATAATCTAACTTTACCCCAATCCCATACTGACACATCACCAGAACAAATAATTAAATAATTATTGGAGTAAGGGAAAATTATATGTTTACTACAGTTTTCTACAACAATTTGACAGAGTTCATGTGTCAATTTGTTACTAGTTTATTGTTTATTTTTTTAATATACAGATGTGGAAATAAAAAACTACACACTTTTAATGATGTAATATATTTTTGGTTCAACTTTTAAAGTTTTAACCCAAAAAAACCTACTTCACGAGTTCTATTTTCGCATTTTAGTTGTTTCTTCTTAGTTTTGTATTATATTTTTTGTTTGTTTTTGGTAACTTTTGAGACTGAATATTGTGTATTTTTTTTTGGTGTATTAATTATTTTGATATTATTGATGAAGTAACGGTATGGTTGGTTATTATTATTTTTTTGGTTTAATGTCTCGATGAGACCTTATTTTGGTCTGAAATTTTAAATAGATATGCTTTTTGACGTCTCAATTGAGTCATTATTTTTGTAAAATTGAAACAATTAGAGGTGTGTCGTGGATGCCTTTCAGGTTAATTAATTATCCAAATTCATCAATTGAAAGCCATTAATTAAAAGCTTAAATGGTTGTTCCCACAAGTAGAGCTAGCGGAGGCGTTAAGAGACTATGCTGAGAGAGAAACACCTATGTATCACGCGGAGCGATTGCCTGATATATACTTAAAGAGAGAGGACCTCAACCATGGTGGCTCTCACAAGATGAACAACGCTCTTGCTCAAGCCATGATTGCTAAACGAATGGGTTGCAAAAGCATGGTCATGGCCACTGGCTCTGGACAACACAGCCTTGCAACAACTGCAACATGCGCAAAACTCGCTTTGGAGTGCACGGTTTTCATGGCCAATTTTGCGCTCAAAGTGATGGACAATGAATTTTTGTCGAGTCAGAAGAAAATGTTCAGGGCCCAAACTGAGAAAGATCCTTCGGATGTTGGACCATCCATTTCTTCCCACTATGTACTCCTATATTGCAACAGATAAGCTCTCTTGCTTGGTTATGGAGTATTGTCCATGAGGAGATGTGCACGTGCTCTAACAGAGGCGGTCATACAAGAAATTCTCGAAACAAGCAACTAGGTAGGAGTTGTGAACTTTTCCAATCCTTAGTGACTAGAAAACAACAATTTTGTTTTCTCCGCGTTGGAGGTTGAAGGAAGAGTGTTTCTTGTTGGAACAATCGGTACCGTTATAGAATTTTGCACAGTGGAATAACTTATAAAGCGGAAAGCGTGTTCAGTCAAACTCTTAATAAGATGGTCAGTTTTATAAATTTAATTTACTTAGAGACAAATTTCCAAACAGTTGATGTGTATAAAACAGTAAAGAGTATAGAGAGCAAGAAAATTCAACACAGAATTTTTATCCTGGTTCGATTCAAAAGAATCTACGTCCAGTTGTTAATCACTATAAAAAGTGATTAACGTTTTCACTAAAAATAGTTTCACAAGTTTACAATAGAGTGAATGAAACAGAAAACAGATAAAACCTTCCTTCGAACGAACGAACCGGAAGAACAGAAACTTTGCCAACTTGAAGAGAACCGCTCCGACCTTTGACCCACAAAGCGCGAGCTTCTCCTTTTCACAAGACCAGGCAATGTAATGAACAAGCTTTTGGAACTTCCTCAGATCACACTGTATTCTCAAAAGCTTTTTGTTCAACTGTTATTTTCTAATTTCACCAAAACAAAATATATAGCCAAGTACACTGAATGCCAAAGGTCAACTCCCAACTGCCATGAATAATCGATTATTGTAAGTGATAATCGATTATTCAAGTCCGTTACAGGGTTTTCAAAAAGTGATAATCGATTATATGAAGTGATAATCGATTATTCCTGTATGACTCTGTGATAATCGATTATTGCTATTCTATAATCGATTATTGAAGATAAAAATGCAAGCTTACAAGGTTTACAAGAATTTCCTACTACATTTAATTTCTACAAATTGCTTTTAACTAATTTTAATATCTTCTTCAACTAAACATCTTGTAGCATCATCAAAACAAATTTCTTCAAGATTTACCAATACTCCTTATTGGTAACAATCCGCGTTGGAGGTTGAAGGAAGAGTGTTTCTCTCTTTCCCTTTTCGTGCATATCTCTTAGGATTTTAGGGTTCTAAAGAAGAAAAGGGGTTTCCCCCTCCTCGCGCTTCCAATCGAAGAAGAAAAGGGGTTTGCCCAATTTGCCCTTGAGTACATCTGATTTGACCTTTGTGCAATCCAGTTTTTAATACAAAAATCAATTCAAACTCCTTTATAATGCCATGTGTGATTAGTGAATGCACTGACCACGCCACGTAACCCAAACTTAAACGACCGTTTGTCCAATTTGACGGCAGGCCTATAATTGCATCAATTTTACAAAAACAAGGACCCAATTGAGACGCCGAAAAGAAAGAGAACCTATTTGAGATTTCGAACCAAAATAGGGACCTACCGAGACATTAAACCTATTTTTTTTTATATTCTAAATTTGTTTTTAGATATAGTGTAAGGCAAAATACATTGTTGAGATGAATGAAATGCTTAAGGATATCGATTGTGTTTGGATTTGAGAGATGCCTTTCAAATGGTGTCTGTACATAAAAAGATCTATAGACATTTGTTATCTTCTATTGAAAGAGATGGTAAATCGTTAGATTTGTGTCAATGAATTGTTTCACATTAAGCAAAGATTGGTACATTTATCGTTGTTGATGTTTGTATGTGTATGGGATTGCCTATAGGTGGATTAAAGGTACAATTTGATGAAAATATATAAAGACATTAGTAAAAGGATTAAATGCATTGTATGTATTGATGAAGATTATAAGACAATGTTTGTAGTTTGTATATATTGATTTATTTTGTTGTATTGTATTTTTTGAAAAAATCTAGAGTTATAAGTAATATCTCTTGTATAACATTAAACAATATCAATAATTTGTCAAATTACATTTAGGCGAATATTGTTCATAGATTTTTGGTGAAGTAGGTTAGTTATTACAGGTAACATGTGGGTTGAATTTGTTGTATATATTTTCTTGAAGTTGTAATTCACTGTTTATTAAATAATTTAGTTTTATTTCCAAGAATTTTACAATAGCCTGGTCAACAAAAATTGAGTCTTTGTTCAAGAACAAAGAAGTAAGCAACCTCACATTGTAATTTGTCTTTATATTTGTGTTTACGATGTGGTTATGGTTATATCTTTATATTTTGTATGGTGTTGTTCACAATGCTTTTCATAATGATGAAGAAACAGTTCTGAAATAAGTGGACGATAATATTGACAAAAGTTGAAACGAAGTTATGGTGAATAAAGTGAAACCAAATGAAAGGCACAACATGAACATACTTAACAACAAGAATGTTAACAAACTAATGTATTTATACTAAACTATGTTAACAACACATAACTATTTCAGTCCCTTTTACTCTCATAACCCACAAATAAAGTTTTAACGGCACGATTCTTAAACCATTTTCATAGTTCAACCTTCATCCGCATATACATATTACTTTGGTCTCTATCAACCTCATATCTTGCACCAACATTTTTACTGACATCATCCTTAGCCAGCTGTTTCAAACCATTCTTCTAACTCAGAAATAAGAAGTTCAACTTCCCGTATAGACTGTTCAATTTCAAGACGCAAAAGGTGATTCTTTTGTGTAGTATTGTGGTTCTTAATAACCTGAAAAATGATGTAACAATTTATTCAAGGAATAAAAAAAAGAAAGAAAATTTGCATTTAACAAAAAACAATCAAAATACACAAAGCACTTCTAATAAGAGTGTCACCTACTTTGACATTTATCTAATACAACAAATGGAGAAATTTTGTTATTCGGTAATTAAACTGAGTTGCAATTGACAAAATAATCAAAAAAATCATAACTAAAACATTAACAATCATACCATTAGTCCTACATCATCTTACAATATCAACAAATTTTATTCCAATTAAAAGTATATACACATGGTTTACTCAGAACAAGTAAACACATTATGGAACTTTTTCATTCTTCAATTCCAATGAAGCACGACATAAACTCTCCTATCAAATGCTAATAAATTAAACTATCTCAATTATATTTACTCAAACACACTGAGTTGTCCAGAATGTTAAAAAGTATGTTTCATTTCGATTTGGCAGGAAAAAAAAAGTTTTTTTCTTAACAAAATATAAATGCTCAAAAAAAAGCTGAAAAAAAATGTTCTATAAAAATATCTGAATGTTCTTGTAACAGTTATGTCATTCAATTACTTTGTCACAAAAGGAAAAATTAACACGGTATTGTGAACGTACCAACTCAGATCGCTTGTTAGAGGAAACCCTTTTCATGTTCTTCTTCGTAGCTTTCTTTAGCTTTGTTCCCATCTCACTGTCTGTTATGCCTAACTACTTCTCTGTAAAGAAAGGCCTTCGCGATGAGATATAGTAAAGGGCGGCGAGGGATTGTTAAAACCCTAACGCATGCGTATCAGACTCTATTTTAAGGCTGATTCTTTCACATATAATGTTTTCTCTTAAATTATTTATTTTATATTTTAATTAAATATCACAATTTAATAATTTATTATTAAAAAACAGCTGTAATATATATATATAAACCATATTGAAATGTGAAACACTTAATGAATATTTTCCTTAGGAAATTATTCTTACAGTTATTATTATTTTATAAAACCACCATATAATTTTTTCCTTAAATAATTTAATTTATATTTTAATTAAATATCACAATTTAGTATTTTATTGTTAAAAAGCTGCTGTAATTTAGTTATTTAAAAAGGAGTTGATTCTTAAATTCATCATCTTTTCTATTTTATTTTCAAATCTATTAAATTAATTTTATATTTTTAAATTGTTAACGAGAAAGTTAAACAATTTTATTTCAAATTTATTAATCTAAATTTATATTTTAAAATTGTTAATGAAGAAGTTGAATTCATAATTTTTTTTCTTTTTTTTTTAATTTTACTACTAAGTTATAGCTCCGGATATTCATCTATTAGTAACAAGATTATTTTCTTAGAATAATGATTTATTTTTCACATAGGTTAAAAGTTGAAAAAAATTCTTCTATTTTCAAATGTTCTGTAAATAAATTCTCACGGGTGAAGAATTCATAACCTAACGGTACCCCAATCCCATACTGACACATCACGTATTGGAGTAAGGGAACAAGAGGAACTACAATTACATATAATTTAAGGATATTCATGCGTACAGTAGAGAAGGAGATTAGGATAGTTGTAATCGATAGGGGTGGTTTAGAAAAAACCTACAACAAAAAAGTGTACAGATAAGTGCAAATACAGGGTCCCAAATCAAATGAACTAGCTTGTAAACCCCTAATGTCAAAGTCTGCAACTGAATTCGTAGGATATATGCCATTCAACTAGAAAAAGTATTCAAATTAAAAAAAATGTAATTTTAATTTTTAATAAAATAATATAGTTTGTGACCTCTTTTCATGTACAAACTCCTGGGATAAGAAACAACAATTAGCTCCATCTATCCTATGATTTTGTTTTTAATGTCAATGAATATACAAAGCTTATTTTGTTTTTAATGTCAATGAATATACAAACCTGAAAACTCAAATAATATAGACTCTAAAAAAGTCCCATGGCAACCGAGATCATCGTGCCCAGGAAACAGAATCAATTTCATCCCTTGCTGCTTTATACAGTTCAAGCCTTTGGGCACATTGTTGCCTCCTCTCCATCAAGGCAGGGTCTTCATCTAACAACTGGGATAGCTGTTTAGGCTGCACCAGTAGTAATAGCAGATCAAACATCGTGAATATATTTGAAATAAAAATAACCACAGAACTTACAGTTTTGTTGTATAAAAATTAAAATTGGATACCTCACTTTGGAAGTATATCCGAAGCAAACCAAAATTCTTCCATGATTGTGTAATATTTGTTACCAGAATAAGAGAGCAATTAAAGTTAAAGCGGACTATTACCTCTTTCTTCCCTATTTGTGTGTAGAAATGGTTTAGCAATGATAGTTTTGCTTCTCTGACTTGACAAAAAACCACAGCCTTTGGAATAGTGTTCTTGAGAGTGTCTGACACCATACCAATATAGGAAGTCACATTTGATCCAATCCTCCTGTAATGTCCTTCTCCATATCGATCCTCATTGGGGGTAGCTTGATTAGCTGGATTTCCGGCTTTCTCCATTTCTTGAGGAAGTCTCCGGAAGAACTCCACAGTGAGATACGAAGCTTCCATGTCGACCAGTCGAATAGCTGTCTTCTTACTCTCTTCACGGAACTTCTCTAAAGCCTCATTTGTAGCTGCAGCTAGTTCGGCTTGAAGAGTTGGGAAACGTCTTAGTTCCTATTCAATCATAAATTCATAGTTTATTTCTAGGAACCTTAAACCAACAAAGATACTATAAAATAAAAGGACATAACTTAGACACAGTTCTTTTTAATGCTTTTGATGTTTTCCTATCAATAATGAAGTTTTACCTACTGTAGGTATGTGTCTCAAGTTATGTCCAAAAATAAATCCCAAATTTTACCTGAGTTTCAGCTATTGATTTCCTCACAAGTTCTTTCAAGACAAAGTGAACCTACATCGAAATCAAAGAAATCCCGCTTTAATTTCTATGTAAGATTTAATTAAAAAAGAAGAGGAGGAAAAAGTACAACCAGGTATACTTACTGCATCAACTGAAGCTTCAGCAGGGCCTCTAAAGTAGCTGAGAGCTCCCTCGATCAGGCGACGGTAACCTTGCTCTGGGGCAATTAAGTGAGGCTGGTAACCATCTGCCTCTGATACCACTTTCCTTACATTTTGAAGAGATAGATGACGGTCAAATGGAAGCTTCCGTAACGCAGCAGGAAGCTGATTATCAAAGACATTATAGATTTTATCTCCACCTGATCGCCTATGACAATAAACAAAAGGGTCATATGTAACCAAAGATACCTCTCAACTTGTAGACCACAAAGAAAGATTATTCATGACTATCATTCCAAATTGCTTTACCATATTCAGGTGGTACATTAAATTAGTATACAGTGCTTTTTGTCTAGAAAAGAACAAGAACCAAAACAAAACCAGATTTTAAATAGGATTTAGCTAGATGATGGTGGGGAAAAGTCATACCTAGTTTGAAGTAAGTGCATGTTTATTAACGACCTTCTAAGGGAAATAGTTGGTTTTTCTCTTTCCTTTTTTTCGTATGAAATTGCAAGAAAAAAACTATTTCACTCAAATTAAGCTAACCCAAACATACACAATAAAACCCTTGAGGATGGTTGAAAATAGTCGAGTTTCAATAACAACATGCCATCCACCCAAAAATAAAATCAAATAAACCAGTATCATATAGAGTAAAATTGAACATCTAGCAAATATTTACCCTCCGAAAAAAATTCAAATAAGATAGTTTAATAGAGTAAACGTGAATATCATAGCATATATTTACCCTCCGTCTAAATGCTCCTTGAATATCTTATCAAATGCGCGGCATAGTTCTAGGATGGTGTATAGTTGAGCCTGTACGAGAAAAAATAGTTAAAATATTCTTCTGCAGCATACTATAGAAAGAGTACGTACATTCAGGAAATAATCACAAATATAAACCACTCACCCCAGCATCAAGAGCGATTGGTCTCCCAATCTGATTCATCTCTGATTCAAGTTCTTCAATTGTTTTGTTTATCAAAGATGTTATACTGGGTATTCGTGCCCTAATTACTGACTCCAAATGCTACAATATAATTAAGATGATTAAAATAACAAATTTTTAATTAAAGAAAGGAAAGAACAACTTTCTGAAAGACAGACCTGTGAGAGAAGCTTTGCAAGGTATACGGAACCCATTTGATTGGCTAAGTGTCCATAGTCAGGACTGGTTTCAAAATACTCACTCTCCTTACGCCTAGCAACAATCATATCAACGTTTTTATTGATATCTGCTTGGGATCTATTTACTACACCAACCCAGGGGTGTTGCAGACGGTAAGATCTTCCTTCAAGGACCTTAAGGGAAAAAAATGGGTAAGGCAAACTAATTATATGGTTATACAGGGCACTGCTAAAACTTTTAGAAATTTAAAGGTATACATCATAACCACAGCGAGAGAGGGAACATGCTAGAAGGAGAAAGAAAGATTACATCCAATGCATTAGTTCCTTTGTCCATTAAATCCAGTTTTGTCAACACTCCAAATGTCCTCTCACCTGGATTATTTATAGTCAAGGATTTCAGTGACAAATAATGACCCGAGCAAAGGTAATAAACAAATCATCATTCCACAGAAAATTTATGTACCAGAGGGATCCACCTCCTTCGAAAGCTTAATAGCATCCGAAGTTGCTATGTCCTGGTTCGCCGGAGATATTGCCAGTATAATACAATTAGGCTGTCAAAGAATCAAGTATAGTACCAGTTAAAGTAAATGTGTATCTTACCACCATCACCTCTTGGTGACCAATTTATAAATAAACATTTCAACAAGGTATAAAATGGTAATCAACTACCAACACCATAGAAACGGAGAAATTGGAAATAGGCAGTTTATGTCTCCAGTCTCAGTGGTGAAAGTACAAGAGCTAAATGAAATAACAATGAATTATCCAATCAAGGTTATTCAATAGGAAGAGTGAGAAGAAATTAAGCAAAGTCAGAAAACTTCTTTTACCTTCTCAACATAAGACCGAACCATATTTTCAATGTCTTCAACAATAGTCTGAGGCTGTCCCTCTGAAAATGACAATTGCTAATCAGTATAAACTAAAAACTCTATCACATAGTCCAAAACAAAATTACAGTGATAAATTGAATGCAATTGATAAATTGAATGCAAGTCATACCTACAGCAACTTTAGTCAATCCAGGTAAATCAATCAAAGTTAGGTTGACAACTGCTCACACAAACGGAGATTGAATAAGGAAACACACATAACTGAAAAACTAGTCAAATGTTATGCCACATAATTATACATAAAAGTAATACTGGTGAAATGAACTCAACTAAGTAAAAAAATGAATGAGTATAAATCAAATATAAAATTTTACAAATGATCAGTGCTTAACATCAAATATATAGAGGCAATCAAGAGCAAAGGTCATGAGTAAACTATAACAAAGCAGCTGTAACTACCAAGATAGCAAGTGAAAGTGTAGATAAGACTGGTGAATCCGATTGCCTGACCCAGCACAACGGACTAACATTATTTTCAATTTTTTTTAATTATAGCAATTATTTTTAAAAAGAAGTTGACCCATGAGACTATGTCCTGGGTCAGGATAGTTAAGCGTGCACCAAATGGGTCGGATCAACATTGCTCCACTTCAATTTAGATCACTATTTTCCAGTCTAACCAAACCTGTATTATGAGTTATTCGGATTGTCCAATTGGTCAGTCCAATTTTGCCAGCTGCCCTTATTAAAAGATGTTCTAGTCCTGCTTTATTTAATTGGAAGCAGAGCTGGGGAAGTAGATTTCAGCAAATCAGCAAGCTTTGTACGTACAGGTGGAACAAAGGCAAAAAAAGGAGGGCAAATTCATTTTACAATTTATCGGCCTTAGTAGTTGGAAACTGAAACTACACAAATAATGGGGTAAGAAGCGCCTGAAGACCTCTGTAAATTCATGTTAGTCTAGTCTTCCCGTAAATCCATTTCTTTAGGCTATTCTTCGTCCTTATAATATAGCTTAAGGACAGGAAACGGTTCATGTAATAGGTTTTCAAAATATTCAGATTGTTGATACTTCTTTTTCTTAGTCTTTCCCTTTGCCATCACGTTATTTTTTTATGTCATCCCCTAATAGCCAGATTTATAGCATTTGCCAGTGTTCTATATTTTACCTGTATTAGATGTATAGGAAGGCTCCTGATATGTTAACATTTCTCACTTTACTTAACTCTGCCTATCTTCAAATGTAGTACACGACAGCCTAGAGCTTGAATTCCTCTGGTTCTTAGAGTTGTAATGATATTTTTGATGGCAAGTAAAGAAGGAATAATAGTAATTCAAGTGTTTAAATATTTAGAAGGATAATAGACGTTCTTCCTTCCTCCCTTGGGGGTTTCTTTCCTTTTGAACAACGAGATTGTTGAGTTCCTTATGGTATTCAGCCAATGATTATTTCGAGGGAGATTACTTCACAAAAAAGCTAACAGATAATAGGAATCTGTTATATTGATCAACACACCATTTGGGTTATTGCAAATTATTTTACTTTGAAATGGTATGGGAATACTATTACCTCAGTTTGGTATTCATTTTTCTATTTCAATAAAAAAAAAATCCTTTAATTCAAAAATAGATAACAAAAACATGAGTTTGCAGCAAATCATCCATCTAGTAGTAAGAAGTTAAAGGCAATAAACAATAAAAGTGCACCATGTGGAGAGTAAATGCTAAGGTGAATTGGAACAGGAGATATTTGCTTTGTCTTCCCCGTTACTCTATCAGTTTCATTCTGAATCTCCTGGCGAACAAAAGCTACAAAAAGAAATTAAAATTATAAAAAGGAATGAAAATATCAGTTAGATTATAAACACCACACAAATAATTGCACCAGTGAGCTAACTGTGAAGCAGTACAATTATCGCAAGATAGCAGTGTATGATAAATTGCAAGCGAACTAGTAGTTTAAGGATAATGACAAAAAAACAAATCGCTAGAATGAGTAAATCCACAGTTAATTAACGCTGGCTGTGAGTCTAACAACACGAAACCTAAAATATACTACACAATTATAGGGGAAACGCACGCAAAAACAATTGAAACACAACGGAATCAAAGAAAAAAAAACCACAAAACGGAAACAAGCTTTCAAATTGTTCTACAAGCAAGACAGAAACAGGAGAAGCAAAAAAGAACATCCTATCATATTTCTATGATTAGCAAATAATTTATTCATCACAGCACAAGTCTCAACTCGTGAAAACCATCAACTAGTAAACCATTAAATACATAACAGTAACACGAATTACACCAAGCAGCAAGCAAAATCAGTTACTGAACCACAATACCATAATCAGTGATCTTTTTCCCTGGCATGTGAAGAAACTCTGCATACTCCTTCGCTTTGCCATCAACCTTGTGAAGCTGCAAGACTAATGGACGCCTCGTCACAATTCCTGCAATTCAAACACAAACTCCAATTCAAAATCAATTAGCTAAATTAACTAAGATTTTTTTGGACAAACTTTTCAATAAGCTCAAACGAGAGTTTTCAAAAAATTAAAATGATGAAATAAGTTTAATTAATTTTATGTTTATTATTTTCCTTTTGTTAAGTTTATCAAACTGCGCCTAAATAAATATCACACTCCACAAAAATAGAAAAGGAACAGAGAGAGAGAGGGCGAGCGAACCTGATCCTCTAGGAAGAAAGTCACGTCCAACGATGCTTTCCAGAACCGAAGACTTACCCGAACTCTATTAATTTTCAATAAATAAACAAATAAATTAATTTTATTTTTTGAATGATTCTTATTTTAGAACTGAACAAAGATTTGTATTAAACGATTATGTAGATTCAATTCAAAAGTGAAGCTCAAATTTTTGCCATAAAACAACGCCTAAGAAATTGTATCTGTCTTTTCTCTTTTTATTTTTGGATGGTTGTAGTTCTGCTCCTAGCATACAGCAGAACATGTTGACGTTTTGAACAAAAACTTATGAAACAAATGTTTTGTGTTTTCTCTCCAGTTGAAGTTTTACTTCACATAACAAATATCTGTAATAAAGAATTGTACGCATTGATCATGGAGGTAAAACTCTAATTTTGACTAGGGAACGACACAAACAACATCAAAGAAATAGTATATATGCTTTCTCTTCTTATTTTTGGATTGTTTTACTTCTACTCCTATGATACAACAGAACATGTTCAAGTTTCGGACAAAACTTTACGATTCTTTACAGCTGTTGTTTGGCTATTCTCTGATTGGAGTTTCACTTAACCTAGTAAAGGTTCGTATTGAAAGATCACAGGGATTAATTATCAAGACGAAACTCTAAGCTAAACTCCAGAACAACATAAACAGCACCAAAAACACGTATGTTTTTTCTGCTTATTCTTGGATCCTTCACCTTTTACTTGCATACAAAGAACATGTTGACGTATTGGAAAAAAACTTCGATGTATTATTTCCTTCTAAGTGTGTTATTTGAGTTATTCTTCGAATCAAATTTTAATTCGCGCAATATAAAGGTTTGTATTCAAGGTTTCTACAAATTTGATTAGCGAGGTGAAACTCTAATTTGACTGGAGAACAACACAAACAAACAGAACCTAATAAATTCTACGTGAGTTTATTTTCTCCTTTTGTTTTTAGATGATTTCTACTTCTACGAACAGAGCATGTTCATGTTTAGTGATGGTGAAGGTGATGACCTGACCGCCGACGACGGCGACAGAAGGAAGAGCTTCCCATAGAGAAGAGAAGGCGTTGTTATCGGCGTCGCCGCCATAGTCGCCGAGCACGGTGCAGGCCTGCTGGATTCTGTTCACCAAACCGATCAAACTCTCCATGCTCGTCATCTCGTGAGGAAGAAGATGATGATGAAGGTGTAGAGGAAGCACAGAGGATTCAGAAACCCTAGACTTTTGCAGAGAGTGGAAGAAGAAATTCTAGAGAGAGAGAGAGAGAGAGAGAGAGAGAGAGAGGAGAGAGACTTAAAGGACAAGTTAGTTACAGACAGAGAACAACGAAAGAAGGTGAAGGAGGGAAAAGCAATGAAATTATGTGGAAGGAGTCCACCGTTACATGTTCTCTCTTACAAGTTTGAATTAATTATTTATTTATTTTATTATTATTATTTTTTTCAAGCCGCATAGTGAAAAGATGCATATTTACAGTAAATGAATTACAATATATTATTATCATCTATTAATACTTTTATTTTCATCTATTAATATTAAGAAAGTTACATAGAGAATGGTGTAATTCTTTTATCATTTTAAGAATGAAATTAATTCATAATAAAATGTTCTTTTAAATTTTGTGGTAAATGACGATTTTATTTCAAACCCTTTTAGTATATAAATGGCACTTCGTTAAAATTGTTGAAATATATTTCCTAAATGATAATTAGTCAAGTATATAGAATCAAATTTTTTAAAGTATATTTTTTAAAAACATTTCAGAAATATATTTTTTAAACAGTCTCATAACATGTATTTTTTAAAATTTTAAAAAACTAAGAAAGATTTTATTTTGAAAAAATTGATTGAACGATCTATTAAATGACGATAAATAATAGATAGATCATCAACTATCCATAAATAAGTGAAATATATCTTACAGAGATAAAAATAAAATTTAGTCGTTTTATAATCTGAGGTAAAATGTAAGGAATTTTATTTCATAGAGATAAAAACTAAAAAAAATTATTCTATAGGTACTAAGAACATGTTTAAATTTAAATTATTACAATAACTATGTATATATAGGAGAGTTCAAATGACACAAGTGTAAATCACATCAAACGACCATACTTTCGATAATATTTAACTAGATACTTTATTCTCAAAAAGTGCTATTAAATCAATACAAAATTAGAAACAAACTTAAATTTTATTCGATAGTTCATCAAAATTAACATAGTATATATAACTCATAAAATATAGACAAATATGAAATGTTTGATTTGTCAGTGTTAATAATTTGTTCTAAATTTTAATATACATGTGCTTATAATTAACAATCTGATCGTCAAAAATTAAGTTTTGAAAAATATTAAAAGATATATATGATTTTATTCTTATGGACTGAATTTTTAGAATATAATGAATACTGATTATTGTCAGTTTTAAGAAAATTCATTATCAATCAGAAATTATCAGATTATAAGTCATCATTGACTATAAAATAATTATTAAAAATAATAAAATTATTATGATTATATGAAAGTAGGAAAAGAATTTACATATGTGGAGCCAAATTTTGACAAATGTTCTGGAAAGCTTGAAAGTGTTTTTCTTTTCTTTCGCTATTACTTTTGTCCGTTAGGGATTGTTTTTTGTTTTGCTTTAAGAGAAAGTGGGAGCGACAATTGTTTGAACGTCGAAAATTCAAAGTTAATAGTCATTTGGTGATGTAATATTGTTCCTGTGTGATGACTCTTTCAAGAACAAACGAGGCGGCGTCAATATTCAACCACTTTCCAGGTTTTTTCATTGGGGTGAATGCGGTTTAGTTTATAGAATTTTTTTAATCATTTAAAAATACATTTTTATTATTATTACATTATCTAATATTAACATACAGGAATACTTTCTTCAAATATTATACTTGAGTTACTATATATTTAGTATTTTTTTAAACATTTTAACATCATTTACACTGAAAAAAAATTACTCTACAATCAATAATAACAATCATAAACATTATTATGGATCAATCACAAGATAACACGTAGATAATATTAAAATGTTATCAAAAAAATATTGTCAAAGTACCATTATTTTAATTTTAGTATGTTAAAATCATGAGATTGTTCCACATAAAAAAAAATATTTTGATACTTAAACATTGAATCATAAATATTATATTTCCTTGTTTTTTTTATGTATATAATTTCATATAGTATTGGAAAGATCCTAAATTATTTGAAATTAGGATTCTTTTCTGGGGATAAATCTTTCTCTTTTTTCAAGACTAACTAGGTCCATCTTTGTTAATATAAATTGTTTGGTATATGTATATTTTAGTATTGTTGTCGTTTTACTTTGTGTTTGAATACAAAAATTCATAGTTTTTAAGATATTCACGAGAATTTGAATTGATCTTATGTTAAATTATTTTATTTTTTGAATATTTGTTTTAATAAGATAATTCAAATTTACTGAATTTTAGTTTTCTTATTTAGATAAAATATTTCAATTATTATTAAATTTAGACAATTATTAAAATACTAAGTAGTTATTAATATTTCAAAACTATCAATATTGACTATCTGTTTTAGTCGATTTTTATTGATAATATTTTTCAATCAAAATTCATTAATATTTTATTAATTGATATTAAAAAATGTTTTTTCTTGATTAATTATAGTGAGATTGACCATAATTATTTAGGTTACCATTGAACAAAATTATTTTTATAATGTCATTTTTAGTTACAGTTATTTTTGTTGACCTTTTGGTTGATGTTGAGTGAAAAAATTTCCTAGTTAACATTGACAAAAAATAATCCAGTTAATTTTAGCCAAAAGTTTTCTTAGTTAACATTAAAAAAAAAAATCTAACAAACTATTAAAAAAGAATAATGTTATTGTCTTTGATAAGAAAATTAATCATTGCAAACATCGAGAGAAAAAATCACAACATACATCAATCGAAAAAATCTATATCAGATCTGCCAAAAAATAGTTTTCTGACATTGGTCAAGAATTTTGACTATTATTTTAGAAGAAATAGTTAGAACAAAAAAAATAATAATATAAATAAAAGATAATCTCGTATTCAAATCAATAAGAAAAAAAAAAAACTTACTCAAGGCAAAAAGTAATTATCCTAAATTTGACTAAGAAAATTATAATTATAGTTGATCCAGAAATAATTTTGACTTACATTGACTAGAAAATAAATCTAATTGATGTTGGTTGAAAAAATAAAACTTGACTAACATAATTGAAATTACCTCGTCGACATAAACTAAAAGCAATAACATTAGTAAATAAACACCATCAATATTCATAAAGGAAACTCAAATTATTGCCTGAGAAATAACTCTAGTCTAACATTAATAAAATAACCGTGATGATGTTGATTGAAAAAAAACACAGTAAACTTTAATAATGTTGAGAATATAAAAACTTAAACCTTGTCCAAGTCTATAATAATTCAGGTCAAGTCGATGACATCGTAATTAAAATGAGTTAAGGAAAAAAAATATAAAAAGAATAATATGAATTTAGGAATATAAATAATTTTAAGTTTTTACTTTTCTTCGTGAAATATGAAATTGTATAATCTCTTAAGTAACGTGTTTGAAACAAAAATGAAAAGAGTGTAGGAGAGAGGAACGAGACTAGAAGTGATATATAGAGAAGAAGATGAAAGAATAAAGATAAAAATAGACATGTCATTTCTACTTCATAAAAGGTTGAAATTTATGGAGATTTCGTGTTGTTGCTGTCACCGTGAGATTTGTTTCATCGTGTACACTGATTTTCTTTAACGCTGAGTTGACTTGAGGGTGTCATACTGTTTACGAAGATTGGAGAGCGAGGAATGAAAGGTAATTACGCGTTCACTTGAACTGAATTGCGCTGATGGAATTGAAGTGAATGGCAGGATTCATTTTTATTCTTCACTCACCCGCATATGTGAGGAGATTTAGAGGGATCAAATGCACTTTCTCTGAAATGCCCCTGTAACTGAATAAAATTCCCAGATGAATAAACGTTCTTAAATTATAATCAAATTGCATTGCATATTTAAAATACACAGCGTTCATTGTGCACTCACGATGAAGAAGAGGACTCTGCGTTCACTGGAAAAGAGGAAGAACGCTGAAACTGTATTCGGTTCGAAGACGGGCGTATCCGGTTACAGGCGATTGAAGAAAAGCATGTGAAACTGTATTCGGTTACCCTCCTGCGTATTCGGTTAGCCTCTGCGTATTCGGTCTCCATAGGTGTATTCGGGTAGCAGCGGGGGGCATACGAGGCCGATTGATTGGCGTTAACGGGGGAGGTCTAATTTTCTGCAGTCGCATGCTCTGCGGCTCCGGTGGATTGTGTGGAGGTCTAGGTGGATGATCCTGGGAGGGTGATCCAGTAAGCTGCTGAACAATATCCCGAAATTCATTCTTGCTAATGTTGTAAACCAAGTATGAGCTGTAATCTAAGCATCCTGAACTTCCAATAGACACCCAAGATTCCCAATTCCTTTCATTCCAAATAAAAACCAATATCACCAGCAGCATCAAAGTTAACCCTAGAGCCGACGAAAGAGACAAAAAAAACATACCCTTTTTAGAGCTTCGCCCGAAATTTGAAGGAGTGGAGGACCAACTTCAAATTCAGCACGGGATCAGATCGAAACTGGGAGCAGAGAATGAAAGAAAAATGGGTAATGGAAAGGATAATACCTGGAAAGGCTTTTTGAGTAAAAAAGCGAAGCTTTGAAGGAGTAAGACTAATTCTTATAGATAAACTTTTATAAATTCATTTTACTAAATTATAATTTTTTCAATTTTTAAAAATTAATTTTAATAATTATTTTATTTTTTTACTTTTTATAAACAATTTTACAATTAAATATAACATTAATAATTATTATTTTATATTACTTTAATAACTAACAATAATTTGGTAATTTTTAATTTCTATCAATTAAATAAATTTTTTAAAACTATCACATCAATCAAATCCTAGATTAATTCTTACAAACTTTATTTCTAAATTTACTCTCAATTACATCTAAATCCACTCAAATAAATACAAAAATAAAATTACCCTCAAATCTCCTCAAATTTACTTGATCACTCTCTCCAAATCATATTTCCGATCTTCCCCAGGTAAAAACACCCTAAATCATCGTTTTCAATGCCGTTGGAGCTGTTAGTTAAAGTGTGACCAAATAGTTTTATATGTTCACTTTCTAAACTCTCAACACAAATCTAAAGGAACAAAAGTAAATTAATTAATTTTAAATAAAATTAGAATAAAACTGGAACATTTAAATATAGTCAAATAACAAGATATTAAATAAAGAAAAAGTTCAGTCTTTAATAAATATGACATAATTATTCGTGTTTATATATATATATATAAAAGATTCATGATTAATAATTGATACTCCTGTGTAATAGATATTTTAATATATTAAAATTAAATTTTAATTTATATTTTATTAATTTAATTTAATTGAACTTAAAATTTAATTTATTTTATTAAGTTAAATTTTATTTATATTATATTTTGTTTTAAAAATTTATAAAATATAGTTTAAATATGGTAGATATATGTTTAAAATTTTTGAATATTTTTTCCATAGATATCTAAATAACGAGAAAAATAACATATTGAATATTTCTTTTTTTGGTTTTAGTTGCGGGTCGGATAGCAGTTACTAATCCATCACTGATCCCCACACCCAACCTCCCTCATTCAATTACGAGAAAGCGCTATTGGTCGTTTTGTCAAATTTCGCAACGCTGATCCAATTCAACGCATATAAGTGCGAGTGCGCGAGTCACTGAACTCATAGCACCATTCATCAGATCTCGTTCTTGCAGAGCCAAATGGCGATGTTGTTGAAGAATGTGAGGGCGTCGTCGTCGCTGCTGAAGCAGCACGTGACCCGTGCGCACCTGCTTTCGCGGCCGTTCACCACGACCGAGGGCCACCGTCCCTCTATCGTCCACAAACGCAGCCTCGACATCCTCCACGATCCTTGGTTCAATAAAGTATTTCTCTCTTTTTCGATTTTCTATTTATGTTTTGGAAAATCGATGAGATTATGATGATTTCGATTGTATAAGCTGTTTTGAATAGAAAATAATTTAGTTCGCACACATAGCTTCTTTTTTTTAATTTTAATAGGTGCTGAATAGTTTTGCAATTTGTTTAGGCATTGTTTGGGTGAATATCTTGAACAAATGGTAATTTGAAGGTCTAGATATTTTCATAAGCTTCAGATTGACTTTATATAAATAAACTTATCCATGAACAATTACACATAAAATAAAATAAGGAGGCAAAATGAATTGCTTTAGTGGAGTTTTTATAGGTTAAAACCATCTTATATACTTTATTTTTATGGAAGTTCTCTGGTTTGTTTTGTCCAAAAACCGAAGTACATAATTTAATTTTAGTTTATAGATGTTTAACATTTTTCTTTTTTTGTAAGTGGTTATGAAGAAGTATTAAGATTGGGTCATAGATCATGAAAATAAGCTTAAAACAGCTTACATGAGTTTTAGATATTCTTTATAAGTTCACCAAACTAGCATAAAATGCTTTACAAATGTCTATTATTATAGAGAAGTTCAAATAAGGAGAAAATAAGTATAGCCTAATGAGATCCCACTCAGGATAATCTAATTGAGGCTTCGGTGTTGCTTAGTTAATCCAAACACCATTTTTTTTTTCTAAATTTAAGAGGTGGCGAACAATTTTTCAATTTTAAGTAGTCATTGGGTGCTGAATAACTTAAATCAAGTGGCGGTTTGAAGTTAAGCTTCGATTTATGGATCATTAAAATAAAATTAAAATGTCTCATATGGTTTTAAATATTGTTTGAGTTAGACTCATTTGGATAATTTTTCTATAAACACTTATAGGAAAAAAAGAAAGAATATAAAATGAATTAAGTTTCTCTTATGAACTTAGCATAATATATGCACTTAAGCTTTTAGAGAAGTTAAATGAAATATCTTCAATAAAGATTAAGTGCATAAGTCATTTTAGGTCGTGGGAGAAACTCAATTCATTTTACTTTATTATTTACAATTTAAGTGCATATGAGAAAATGCTCTGCAAAAGCTTATTATCACAGATGAGTTCAAATAAGATGAAAATAAGTGTGCCACCCTCTTTAGTGATGATAATTTAATTAAGTCTTCACTGATTCTATTTTTCTTTCAGGTAGGTTGTTTCTCACTTTCATAATTCTGTTTGCTTATTGTGTTACTTTTATCTTAATTTGAAGTTTTCAATTTGTTTAATAAATTCTTTGGGAATGCGCTGATGCTTAGAGCAAGTTTGAAGTGATTTTATTTATTTTTGTTAGCTTGTTTTGTAATTTTGTTTATATGAAATGGGCTTTTTGTGAGCATAGTTTGAGGCATTGTGTATGTTCCTGTTCATGGGTCTTTTTAAGTGGGTTTCCTCTTTGGTATGATCTTTGATAAATAGGTAGGTTATTTAATGTAAACTAGTTTAAACTGGTAGCAGTTCTGATTGGGTTAGTAACAAGTTTGTAGGAGTGGAAGATGAACGTGGTTGATGCAGTTACTTGCTATTGCATTTGAAGCTAGGATTGATAAATTTAAGCTTTTGCTATTGAGTTTTTACATCACCTTTTCTTCCTTTCGTAGGTATTTTTTAGTTTCCTATAAACTTCTATATAATTTAGTATTATATTAACTTTGATGTTTAAAATTAGGGAACAGCTTTTTCCATGACAGAACGAGACCGTCTTGATCTACGTGGACTGCTTCCCCCAAATGTCATGTCTCCTGACCTACAGATTGAACGCTTCAGTATGTTTTTCTATTTTCTGTAGTCTCAGGTCAATGTTGAACATATCAAATCCATGTTGCTGTGCTTGGTGGTAGTTTTGTTTTCGCATAATGGTGAGGGTGGTGTTCATGATTGAGATCCATCCTTCATTTTTCCATTAAATGGGAATTAGGTAGGTCAGGTTATTTAAATCAAGGCTTCTGCCATGGTTCGTTTATCTATTGGTTCATGGTACTTTTCATAATAAATAAAATGAACTTTTACAAATAATCTAACTTTCCTCTGTGTAATAGTAACACTTTGTCCTCTTATATATTCTGTTTAGGTGTTTTTACAGTTTTAAAAAAGTCCAGGCATTTATTTTTCTATGTTCAGTGTCTTGAATGTGTGTGTTGGTTGTCTATTCTTTCCACAACGAGTTGGGTTTTTCTTGAAGATCAACTAGTGGTCAATTTCAATAGTGTGCAAGAGAAAGGGAGCATGACATGTGTTCGATAGTCCACTTTGTACATCTAGATTTAAATGTTGTACGGAGAAGGTGTTAGACATTTCATTTGTCATATAAGATAGGTTCAGCTTTCTTCTCATTGATATTCATTCACCTTGATGATACCTTGATAATAGTTTTTTCCTGATGTTGAGAGAGGGATGAACAAATTGATCTGGAATTTTCTCATCTTGTGTTTTTGGCTGTCATATTATGTAATAGTCCTTTTTAAGGTTAAGTACGCACAAATAGCTCTTAGATTTAATGAAACTACATAAACCCTCTTTCTTTTTTGAAGTTACCTTGACCACCCTTGTAAATAAAATCAAGAGTGGTTAATGTTTTCTGAAAAAAATATTATTCAAGAAGTTTTTAAATTTCTAGGAATGCTTTGGAAGTCTTATATCGATTAGAGATAAAACCAATTTATAATATATAAGTGGGTGCAAATCTCATCTTACAAGCTAGTTTTATAAATTTGTGTTAGGTTTAAAATCCACTTTTGAACATGACATCCGAGCCATGTGTTAGAGTCTATCTTAGTGAAATTTGGTTTTAGCTGGGTCTATTGTTCCGCTAGCTATCAGATCACCCATTAATGTCTAATTTTATGCTCAAGATGTATATGCCTCGACGTGAGGGATGTATTGGAGGTCCCATATCGACTAAAAATAAGACTAATTTACAATGTATAAGTCGTGAAAACCAAACCTTACAAGTTGGTTTTGTAAAGTTGAGTTAAGCTTAAAGTCCACTTTTTAACACTGAGAGGTTAGTTTGTTATATATGTTATTGTATAAAATTGTCCTTTGCTTTTATTTTGTTTCCGTGCCCCTCAATTGCTTTTTAGATAGTTTTTGTTACAGATATATAGAGATTGAATTGCTTTGTATTTTCGAAACATTGATTTGCTTTTTTTTCTGTTTTAAAACTTTAGTATATGAAATGGTCGAGAATGAGATGTTGTTGTGTTACTGCTTTGGACTGTGTGAAACAATTCAAGGAATACTCCTTTAATTGCCTGATTTTTTCTTTCTTTTTTTAATTATGTTTTAAATATTTTATTTTGATATTTCTTCTTTGAGTTTCTGCAATAAGTGATCTAGAGGCTGATGCTGACTGTAATGCATATTTTGGCCCATTTACACCGAAACTTTTTAGCATCTAGCTGACATGTAATGGTAGGCAGGTCGTGCTTGCTTACTCCCCCATTTCTTCTGTCACACATGAACTTTCCAACACACCATCTATCACCTCTGATCCATCCACTTATGAGTTTATTTCTGTCCCTGTTCCAGCGCCAGCTGCCAACAGCTATCCTATTCTGTCTCGTTCTAAATCTCGTATTCATTAGTCCGGAATTCATCTTTCCTACTTCCTTACTCATTCAAAACTTAAAACAATTAAGAAAAAACTAGAGGGTTTGCAAAGCATTGCAACAAGAAAATGATGTATTTCTGAAGCAAATTACGTGAGATTTAGTTTCTTTACCTCCTCCAAACAAACTATTGGCTGCAAATGGGTTTTTAGGGTCAAGGAAAATGCTGATTGCTCTATTAATAAATACAAAGCAAAGTTGTTAGCCAAGGGGTTTCATCAAGTGCACCATTTTGATTTTCATGAAATCTTTTCTCTAGAGGTAAAGCTCATTACCATCAAATTATTCTCACTATTCTCTCTCATGGGTGGACATTATTTCAGCTGGATATATAAATAATGTTTTTTGTGCATGGTCTATTTGAAGAAACAATTTATATGACACCACCTCTTAGAATTGGAGTCGGGGATAGATCTCCTGTTTGTAAGTTGAACAAGGCATTCCACGGGTTAGAACAAGCCCCCAAACAATGGTTTGACGAATTAAAATCCAAACTCCTTAAGTTTGGTTTTTTGGACTCTGACTCATCACGCATTATTTATAAAATCGTTCTCACGTTGTCTATTTTATAGTATACGTTAATGACATCATAATTACTGGAAGCTCTATTACTTTAATTTAGCAATTTAGAGTTAAATCCATGCAGTTTTTTTTTCTGTGAAACAATTGGCTTATTGATAGGTATTACAGACCTATACGAAACAACCTTAAAACTGTATATATTTATTCCAACAATACACTAAATTTCCTACAAATAGAGAAACTGAAACAAACATATAACTTCTGGTTATTCTTCGGTTTGCATTTCTGGCATGGCTTAAAGCCTTTTATTTTGTTGATTGAGCATCTGAAGTTGATGACTATCATTCTACTTCAGGAGCAACCATATATCTTGGTGGTTCCACAGGTAGAAAGTTACCGGTCGCTCCAATACTAAGGTTGAGTACAAAAGCTTGGTTCAAACTTCTACTGAACTGACATAGGTTTTTGCTTTGCTCTCTGGACCGAAAGTTCCATTCACTATTCCAGCTCTTCTTTGTGATGGTCAAGTGCTATGTCTATTGGTCATAATGTGGTGTTCCATAGCGACACCACATATTGAGGTTGATGTTTTTTTTGTGCGAGAAAAGTTTATGACCTAACAATTCTCTATCTATCACATTCCAATCCTGAATCAGTGGGAAATTGTGTTGACCAATCCACTTTCTTCGCCTTGTTTTGTTTTTCTTAGAGGAAGCGTAATGTGAATTCTTTTGAAAAATCTCCCCCTTGAGTTTGAGGGGGTTATGTGAATTAGTTAGAGCTGTTATTGCTAACATCTCTCTCTTGTATCAATTAAATAAAACTGTTAATCACGACTAACAACTATCTTCTTTAATGGAGCTTTGCTATAAATACTCTTGAATCTGTTGTATTTTAAAAGTTAACGAAATGTATACAATTTTGTATGTTCCTGAATTCTTTCTCATTCAGTTTCTTTTACAAGGAAAAACCAGATAAATCTGTGAAGAACTCATCAAAGACCATAAAATTATTTATTATTATGGTTTCTGTTAGTATCCTACAATTTAATTAAAATTCTTGTGTTAATAGTGGTTGATCTGAAGAGGCTTGAAGTTCAAGCAAGAGATGGACCTTCTGATCCTAATGCATTGGCTAAGTGGCGGATACTTAATCGCTTGCATGACAGGAATGAGACTATGTACTATAAGGTATGTGTACATCCATTGTTTTCTATTGCACTCCTTTGATAACCAACAATTTTATTTTGAAAATTTTGATGACGATTTAGGTGTCAATCAACCACAACCCTTAAGTGACCCTCTAACTTATAAAGTTACAACTACATAGATTATTAAGACAAAATATAGGTGCAATTGCCATGCAAGGTTTTTTACTATGACATTTCTATTTTATTTTAGGAGTTCAGTGGCAAGTAAAATTTGATTCAACCTGCATCCCTTATGAGCATTATGAGCTCTTTTTTGGAGATTTGGGTGAACCTTTGCTAGGGTAATTTGTGTTGGATATCTCATATTGACTAGAAGTAAGAACAATTTACAATATATAAGTGGGTGTAAACCTTATCTTACAAGTTGATTTTGTAGGATTGAGTTAGGTTTAAAGTTCACTTCTTAAGATGGTATCAAAGCCATTTAGATCCAATCCTAGTGAGATTTTTTGGTTTTTGGGTCTATCATGCCACTCACTATCAGGCCTCTAATGGACTGCCCACAAATATGTAGTTATACACTAAAGATGTAGATGCCTTAGCATGAGGGATACGTGTTGGAGATTCCATAATGACTAGAAATAATGATAATTTATAGTATATAAGTGGGTGCAAACCTCACTTTACAAACTGATTTTGTATAGTTTAGTTAAGTTTAAAGTCTACTTCTTAAGAGTCTGTAATAGTAATTCCTTAAAATGTATAGAGGTTTGTGCAACATTAGCAACAATAACTACTTATAATGAAAAAATAGAATAAACTAAAACCATTTTCCATTAGAAGTTTTTTTTTATGGTGTAGCTGTGCTAATTCCTACAAAATAATGGTTACGTATGGGGTTCTTGCCATGTTCAAGTTGGTCCTAGGACTTGGTGTTGCTTAAGAGAAAGGTCTTGGGAAAGGCCGAGGGAGCGGTTTTTTCTTTTTTGAACAATAATTGGAGGGACTCCTAGGTTTATTGTGTTCTTGTGTTTTTAATTTCTCTTTTCTTTGTAGTATGCTTTTGTATAATATTTTTATCCTTTGATTCTATACTTTTCTTTTCTTTGAATGAAATGTTATTATCAAGATATAAGGGTAATATAAAATAAACTTGTGTGTGTGTTCACAATTGGAAGGGAAAAGGGTTTCTTTAATGAATAGTACATATGGATTGGATAGATATTCCTAGTTTATTATTTTATCACAGAGATAGGGAAAGTAAGCAATTCTGACATTACAATGTAAGTGAAATCTTTTTGGAGAGCAAATATAAATCCACTAAAATAACTAATTTTAATGTGGCTTAGATAAACACTACTATTAAGAAGCGAACTATAAGCCTAACTCAACCTTACAAAACCACTTTGTAAGATGAAGTTTGCACCTACTTATATACTGTAAATTTGTCTTATTTTTAGTCGATGTGAGATCTCTAACACATCCCTTCATGTCGAGGCATATTGAGCGTGGGACTAGTTATTTATGGGTGGTCATATAGTGAGTGTCACAATAGGCTCAAAAAATAATTAATTTTGGTAGGATATGCTTTTAACTAAGCTTTGATACTATATTAAAGAATGAACTTTAAGCTTAATTTAATCCTACAAAAATGTCTTGGAATGTGAGTTCTACAACTATTTATACATTATAAATTTGTCTTAACTCTAGTCAATGTGATATTTACAACATTTATCATGTATGTGAAAAGATGTTTCCCATTATATTAAAAGATTGCAAGGCCTGAAATATGTTTTTGCTTCTAGCTATGAGCAAAGTTCTCAAATCCAATATTTGTATTTAGAATATGTTCTTTTATGGTGCTCATGTGGACTAGTGCTATGTCAGATAAAGATGGTCTGGTCTGATTGTTTGTGATCTTAGCACCAGTGCAGTAGAGGTGACTACTTGTGGATATTCGGATGACCAAGTTATGTACCACAAACAAAGTGTGTAAGCGAATGGGAAAATTTTCAAGGTGAAGCAGTGCACTAGTGTATGTAGGAGGTTGGTGCTTCTCCTTTGTCAGCCATTTGTCTGTTGTTAGGAGAGCTGTATTAAGAATTGTTGGTGAGTAGTTCTCACTATGTCCAATGTTGATGGGACACTATGCCCATGCGTGTCAGAAGTGAACTTGAGGGGTTAGAGAATTTGAGACTCTAATACCATATCAGAAAAAGAAAGGAAAATAAGACAAGGATAAGACAAATGAAAATTGAACTTGTATATTATTTCACTTCATGATAACAGAGAATACAAGCCTAGTATATATAGACTCTAAAACCTTCTGAACAGGTTACAGAAAACAGAAAACTAACATCCAACAAACATTCAGTTGAATCACTGAATTTTTTACATCAATATCTCTAATATGACGTGTAGCCAGATGTCAGTCAGTTTCAAGCTAGGATGCCAATGCCAAAATATGGGTAGTAGCAGGATTGTAGGTTGGGACTGGCTAGTCAAACATAGGTTATGTTCTAGAGCAGGATATTATTCTATTGATATCAATTAATGAATTATATATATAAAGAAATTTGAAATATGTAGATATTAGGACTACATTCGTGTGAAAACTAGTATTTTTGTTGGAATTCACATAACTTATGATGAGTAAGAGTTTTATACCACATCATACTTCCTTTTTGTAACCACAATTTTGTATTGTATATTTGCTTCAACTCAGGCCATGGAAAATAAAACTTATTCTATCTCTCGCCTCCCCCCAGAAAACTATGTAATTTTCAATGACATTTCTTGTATTGTTAGGTTTTGATTGCCAAAATAGAGGAATATGCACCTGTAGTGTACACTCCAACAGTGGGCCTTGTATGTCAGAACTATAGTGGACTATTTAGAAGACCGAGAGGAATGTATTTCAGTGCCGAGGATCGTGGTGAAATGATGTCTATGGTGTATAACTGGCCAGCTGAGCAGGTTGTTAACTATTTATTATTTCTGTATAAATTTTTAGATAGTACTTTTTTATCTGTATCCTAAATGTCAATACTTCACCAATTTGTATTAATGGATTTTAAATGTTTATCTTGTTGTTGCAGTGTTGCTTTATATTGTGAAAGAGGGAATTATTGAGAGAATTTGTATTAATGTTTTTTGCTAGACAAAAATATTGTTAAATAATGTACTGAAGTATAACTGTTAGTTCCTATTTTTTTTCATGTGCTAATTGCGAGATTTTGATATATAATAGATACATGTACCAATTTATTTTTTTAATAATATTGAATGACTAATATCGTTGTGAACACTTGAATATGCTTGACAATGTGACATTTTCACCTTTTATTGGATTTGTTTCCAGTTTAGGACTTTAGTCAGAGACTAATTTGTTTAAGTGTCATTTGATATTTTTTTCAGGTTGATATGATTGTAGTAACTGATGGGAGCAGAATCCTGGGACTTGGAGATCTTGGAGTTCAAGGAATTGGAATTGCCATTGGGAAGCTTGATCTATATGTTGCTGCTGCTGGGATAAATCCTCAAAGGGTACATTGATATTCAATGTTTTATTATTTCCTTACTCATGTTTTTGACAACGATGAAATCTCAGTTTTTGTTTGGTAAATGCTGTGATCAATTGTACTTAAATAGCTGTAATGGGCCACTAACTTTTTGATCCTCAAATTCTTGTCTATTGGCTATGCCTTAACATAACAAATTCTAGTAAATGGTTCTTCCATTGGAGTATTATTATTTTGTGCTTGATTGAACAATAATTTTGTCATGGCTCCTGGTAGCATTTCTTTCGCATTTTATTCTGTCTTGAAACTGTTTTTTTCTTGCTTGGCTGGCTTGTCTTCTAATAATTATGTTTCTATTTCCTTGGGAACAATACTATGTATTACACCATTTTTCGACATTGTGATAGTACACGACTGAACACTTATGAGAAACCTTTTTTTCTTCTTACAATAGGTACTTCCTGTGATGATTGATGTTGGTACTAACAATGAGAAGTTACTTGAAGATCCCTTATGTAAGTAGTGATAGCTCTACATTCACTCGATGGTAGTGTTGTATGGGACTTATATAGAAGTCACATCACTGCATTAAAATATTGTCCATGTGATGACAATTGGGATCCAACTTAGTTAATAACGGACTCATTAATAGATTGGAGTTAATTAATTGTTAGATTTAGGAGTATATATGTGATAGAAAAGAATTAGCTCTTTATTAGCAATTCTATATTAGAAAGTCTCATAATTTAGGATAGAATCTTATATTTATTATGCTGAGAATTCAATCCATATATACAAGTCTAGGAAGCTATTTTAGGAAGCATAATAATAACTCTTAGACAACCAAATCCCTATGATTCAGGGATATACCCATTATTCACAATAATTATAATTTGTTAAATAAGGAAAATATATAACTAATAAAAAACAGTGATTCTGACAAGATGATCTTCAGCCAAAGTAGTTCAGATATCCCTTATGCCATTGTCTGAATTCTGCTTCAACACTGGATCTAGCTACCACACTTTGTTTTTTACTCTTCCAAGTCACAAGATTCCCTCCAAGGAAAGTACAATGTCCCGTAGTTGACCTCCTATCCACAATCGACTCTACGTAGTATGCATTTGTATATGCTTCTAGACTTACATTCCCATTTCGTTCAAACAAAATTCCCTTGCCCGGGGTTCCTTTCAAAGAGTGTACAATTCTTAGTACAACTTGTAAGTGAACCCCCTTCGGTTGGTGCATGAATTGGCTAACTAGACTCATGGCGAATGCAACATTAGGTCTAATGTGAAATAAATAAATCAGTCTACCAACTAGCTTTAATACATTTCCTTGTCAACTGCAATTTCTTCTTCTGCATTTCCCAATTTCATGCTAGGATCAATTGGTGTACTTGTAGGCTTGCATGCTGTCTTACAAGTTTCTTTCAACAAATCAGTGATGTATTTCTGTTGAGATATGAATATTCCCTTTTTAGAATGAGCCAAATCAATTCCCAAAAAGTACTTCAATTTTTCCAAGGTCTGAATTTCAAATTCCTCAGCTAGATGTTGGCCTAACAACTTTTGCTCCTCATCATCATCACCTGTCACTATAATATCATCCACATAAACCAGTAACATTGTTACTCCCCTTGACTTAGAGTGTTTAATGAACAGAGTGTGGTCTCTTTTGAGCTTGCAAACAGTGTTGGCAGCTGTTTTTCCCTTATATCCAAGGGGAAATTCCATGTAAATCTCCTCTTCAATTTCTCCGTGAAGGAGGACATTTTTAACATCAAATTGTTGCAAGTTCCAACCACAATTAGTCGCTAGGGATAATATCACCCTAACTGTGTTCATTTTTGCAACTGGAGCAAAGGTTTCCATGTAATCCACTCCATAGGTTTGTGTGAATCCCTTAGCTACTAACCTTGCTTTGTACCTCTCAATGGACCCATCAGCCATGTATTTTATAGTATACCCTCTTACACCCTACTGGTTTTTTTCCATTTGGAAGTCCTAGATCAATTAGAGATAAGACCAATTTACATTATATAAGTGGATACAAACCTCATCTCACAAGCCGATTTTCTGGGGTTGCGTTAGGTTTAAAGTCCACTTCTTAACAAGAATGTGGAGTCAGAGGTGGCTCCCATACACGACACCATCTCAAATATTAGGGTAGATATAATTATTTTTTTGCTAAGAGTACATCAAATATATATATATATATATATATATCGTTAGAAGTGTACTTTAAGCCTAACTCAACCCTACAAAACCGGCTTGTAGGATGAGGTTTGCACCCACTTATAAACTATGAATTGGCCTTATCTCTAGTCAATGTCGGACTTCCAACACACCCCCTCATGCCAAGGTATATACATCTCGAGCGTGGGATTAGACATTTTTAATGGGTGGTCCGATAGCGGCCCGATGGGTGGAACAACATGCCAAGCAAACAAGAAATATCGCTATGATAGGCTGTAATCATGGCTCTGATACCAACTTAAAATTAGGAGAGAAACTGAAAATATTTTTATTATTACTGCTCACCTTTCCTAATACACATATTACCCTATTTAAGGGACAGTAGATCAACATAAAAAAGGAAAAATAGAAAGCTCCTGAAAAGCCCACTCTAAAAAGCCCACTCTAATAATTATTGTTTTGCTAAGAGTACATCAAATATTATATATATATATATATATATATATATATATATATATATATTATTGGAAGTCTCATATCAACTAGAGATAAGACTAATTTAAAGTATATAAGTGGGTGCAAACCTCACTTTACAAGCCGGTTTTGTGGGGTTGGGTTAGGCTTAAAGTCCACTTCTTAACATGGTATCAGAGTCAGGTTAGAGCCTATCCTAGCGATATTTGTTGTTTGTTGGATATGTTGTTCCACCTGCTATCGGGGCGTTATCGGACCACCCATTAATCTCTAGTCTCACGTTGGAGATGTATATACCTCGGCGTGAGAGGAGTGTGTTGGAAGTCCCACATCGACTAGAGATAAGATTAATTTAAAGTATGTAAGTGGGTGCAAACCTCAATTTACAAGCCGGTTTTGTAGGGTTGAGTTAGGCTTAAAATCCACTTCTTAACACACACACATATATATATATATATGTATATATATATATATGTGTATATATATATTTATATATATATGTATATATATATAGCAAGATTGGAAAACTAATTTGAAAATATAATAACACGAAATGTAATCAGATACTTATTATTTAGGCATATTTGCATTATACAATTTAATTATAATATGCTAAATATGGAATAATAAATTGTGATTGCTGACAATGTGTATAATATCAACTCTCATCTTAAACTTTCTAAATAAACTGAGTTGAGTTGACTCTACGGAACATGATTGGTTTTTTCTTTTATAAGATCTGGGATTGCAGCAACATCGTCTTGATGGTGATGACTATCTGGCTGTTGTTGATGAATTTATGGAGGCTGTCTTTACTCGCTGGCCAAATGTAATTGTGCAGGTATTCACAATAAAGTTTAAAATAAAAATAGCAACATGTTTTATTTTTACATTTTATTCACAGTGCTAATTTTTTTACAAGGCTATTAAATTTTTGTGCCAGCACAGTTTGAAGATTTCCAAAGCAAATGGGCATTTAAGTTATTACAGAGGTACAGAAATACCTACAGAATGTTCAATGATGATGTACAGGTAGGTTTTCTTTTGTATAGTGATCTTAGAAAATATTGTTAATTCTTAATTGTACTTGAGAATTTTGTGTATGATGTTTCTGAATCACTTTTCACTTCTAATAAATGTGATTATTAAAGTATTTCATTAATGCATTAAAATTTCTTAAAACCATTAATAATATTTTCAAAACAAAAGAATACATAACACAGAGTAAAGAGGCAGCTGCTTTTTTATGATATTATCTAAATTAGATGTATATCTATCAGTACGCTAAGGCTTAACATACATTTTTATTTGTTTAATCTAGTCTTATGCGCATACTAGGGACATACAGAAGATTATCCCTAGCTGCAAGCTTTTTTGGGACGATAAATTTTTTATTGAGGAATAAAGGACAACCAGTTACCTTTGAACTTGAGCTTAGGAGATAGACTTTGAAAACAAAGGGTTTCACATAAATAGGAATGAGACAATATATGCAATTTTCGCAAGAGACAAGAGGAATATGACTTGGAATTAAAAATCGGAGTAAATGTCATATCATAGGTTTCTAAGTTTAAATATTTGGGAATATAACTACAAAATAATGGATAAATTAATTAGGATGTCACATTTATGATGCGAGCATAATGGCTAAAATAAAAGAAGGCATTGAGGGTTATCTGTGATTGCAATATGTCAAGCCATAAGTTTCTGAAGTTTAAATATTGGGGACGATATCACAGAATGATGGAAAACTTATTGAGGATGTCCAAGAGAATATAAGCATGATGACTAAAATAGAGGAAGGCATCAAAGGCTATTTGTGATTGCAAATTACGTAACAAGCTTAAAGGAAAGTTTTAATGTATTGCTATTTATCTTATTATACTCTATGATAGTGGATTTGGGCTTTTAAAGGAAGAAGAGACAAAAAGTGAGAGCAGAAAAATTGAGAATGCTAAGATGAATGTGTGGTCACATAAGAAATAATAGGATATAAACTGTGTGTACGTGGAGGTATTGATGTAATGATGATTGAAGAAAAGATGACAAAAAGTTAGTTAAGGTTGTTTAGATACATACAAGGGTCGGTGATAAAAAAAAAGATACATACAAAGGTCATTGAAATGGAAGCTCTAGTGAGAGAGTAGATGTTGAAGGATGTTAACAAGTATCTCATAATGAATTATCTTTGAAGATTCATCTTTAACCAAGTTGAATGATCTTGTGTGATCCGTGTTGCCAACCTCACCTAGTGAGATAAATCTTTTGTTGTTGTAGATATATATATACATACTTGTGGTTATGTTATATCCATATATATGGAAAAATAAAATAAACGAAATGATAAGATAAATAGAACTTTCTTTTTATCATATACCCTAACTCCAAGATTTTAGTAAAACTGTAAGATGTGCCAGGTAAGAAAAAATGTTCTAAGGTGACACAATATTTACATTAACAAAGTCGCAATTATTCTATGAAGTACTTAACTCAGGTTTAAGAATGATTTAAACTCAGATGAGAAAACAAGAGAGTCTCAATAAGTTAACAGGCCATTTATCACTTGAATCTTAGAACCCTTTTGGGATCCACTCTGGACAGGAAAGGTGGTCCATCTGTTTACCTTACCCAGGAGAAAGTGTCCAAGGGATACCTAGAAGATATCAATAGAATTGTCTACAGACCAAACAATTTAGTAACAAAACTTGATGTTTTACACACTGGCCTGTATTTTAGGTATAGGCTTGCTGCAGCTTGTTTTGGCAAATGAAATCTCTTATGATCTATTTGATTGTTGATAAATTATACCATAATTTCAAATTTTTTGTAGATGATGGTCCTTTAGTATATTTTAAAGCACTATGATGATTTGATATGTAACAAGGAGAACTCTCCCTGAAAAGATAGCTGTTAAGGGGGTAGGACCAAACTTAAATGCTCTACCAAGTATCATACTACTTTATGTGGGCCTTAGACACCTCATAATATCATGTCCCTATCATGATTGTTTCATTTTCTTAATGCGCAAATTTCTCCATGCAGGGAACAGCCGGTGTTGCAATTGCTGGACTTTTAGGTGCTGTAAGGGCACAAGGAAGACCAATGATTGACTTTCCAAAGCAGAAGATTGTTGTTGCTGGTGCTGGAAGGTTAGTCTGTCATGTGAAAGGATGACCATTTATGATTTAATCTAAAAGTTTTCTGCTCACCAAATTATTCAGATATATATTGAAATGTGAAAGGTATGCTAGAGTATTTAGAAAAATATCATAATTGATATATTCTGTCACTTGAAAATGTGAAAATTGAAGTATTTTGTGGGAATTGAAGTGGTCCATTTTAAAAAGGGAATATTAATATCTCAACAGAGATACATCATTGATTTGTTGAAAGAAACTAGTAAGACAACCTGCAATCTTGCAAGTACATCAATTGATCCAAACTTGAAACTGGGAAACGCAAAAGGGGATACTACAGTTGACAAGAAAATATATCATAGGCTAGTTTTTATCTCACACTAGACCTGGTGTTTCATTTGCTATGAGTCTAGTTAGCTAGTTCATGCACCAAGCGGAGGAGGTTCACTTACAAGCTGCACTAAGAATTATGCAATATTTGAAAGGGACCCCAGGCATGGGAATTTTGTTCGAACGAAATGGGAATGTAAGTCTGGAAGCATATACAGATTCAGACTATGCAGGGTTAATTGTGGATAGGAGGTCAACAACGAGATATTGCACTTTCTTCTGAGGGAATCTTATGACTTGGAAGAGTAAAAAACAAAGTGTGGTAGCTAGATCCAATGTTGAAGTAGAGTTCAGGGCAACGACACAAGGGATATGTGAACTACTCTGGCTGAAGATCATCTTGGAAGACTTAAGAATAAAATCGGATGAACCATTGAGACTTTATTGTGATAACAAATTTATTATTAGCATAGCTCATAATCCAGTGTAGCATGATAGAACCAAACATTTTGAGGTTGACAGACATTTTATCAACGAAAAGTTAGACCGTGGTCTGATATGCTCTCCATGTCTCCTCACAAGACAACCTTGTAGATATTCTAACGAAGGGGCTGATCAACAACAACTTTGACAGGATTGTTTCAAAGCTGGGAATGGAAATGCCTATTCATCAACTTGAGGGAGAGTGTTAGAATCTGTTTTATTAGATGTATTATTTCTATTAGAATGTATATTTTATTAGTTGTATTGTTTCCTTATTTAGTAGATTAAAATTATAGTGTATGATGGGAATATCCCTGAATCATAGGGATCTGGTTGTCTAGGTACTATTATTATACTTCATAAAGTAGCTTTTTAGCCTTGTATATATGAATTGTATTCTCAGCATAATTTAATATATCAATTATTCTACCCTAAATTGTGAGATATATCGAATGTACCAAGTTTGTTACAAATATAATTAATTCTCCGTCCACTTAAAGACCTAATGAAAATATCTGCTAACTGATCATTTGACTTAAGTGAACTTAGTCTTGATGTCTCCAGATACAATCTTTTCTCGAATGAAATGACAATCAATCTCAATGTGTTTGGACCTTTCATGAAAGACAAGATTAAAACTTATATGAAGAGCCGCCTTATTATCACATATAAGTGTCATTTGAGTGACATCTTCAAATTGTAACTCTCTAAGCAATTGTTTTAACTAAACAAGTTCACAAGTGGCTGAGGGCATAGCTCTATATTCTCCTTCAGCACACTATATCTTGCCACAACACTTTATTTCTTACTCTTTAGCAAATAACTTTTGTACGGTTATTGGAACCATATAACAAACCTTTTCGAGGAGATCCTTTAATGTACTTTAATATATAGATGACTGCATTCCAATTATCTTCACTTGGGGAGTTGAGAAATTGGCTGATCACACTGACTACAAAGGAATTGTAAGGTAATTTAATTTTCCAACCAATCTTCTATACTACTCAGGATCTGAAATAAGCTCCCCCTAATTTGGTTGGAGTTTGGTATTAGGATCCATGGGTGTGCCAACGTGTTTTGAATTCATCAACCCATTTTCCTCTAAAATATCCAATGCATAGTTCTTTTGAGATATAACAATACCATTGTTGGATTGTGCTACCTCAATACCCAAGAAGTATTTGAGTTTCCTGAGATCTTTTGTTTGAAAACGGTGGCAAAGGTGTTGTTTCATCTAGGAGATGCCATGGTGGTCACTGCCTTTAAGAACAATGTCATCAACATATACTATCAAATAGACATATCGAAAGTCATACCAAATTGTTGAATTGTGCTATAAATTTGCCTCACTAGGCCCTAGAAGACCGTTTCAGGTCATACAAAGATTTGTGAATACAACATACAAATCCAAAAGACTCCCCTTGAGCAACAAATTCTGGAGGTTATTCCATATAAATTTCTTCCTGCAAATCTCCATTGAGGAAAACATTTTTGATTTTGATATCTGCAAAAATAAAATAGCGATTAAGAGGAGAGAAACACTTATATCCTTTATGTGGTCGAGTAAATCTTAAAAAAATACATTTGTGTGATCTAGGAGATAACTTATCAAGACCATGACTAAAATTATGAACAAAAATGTAGACCAAAAAACTTTAATAGGTAGGGGATGTAGAGGTGCATGAGGAAATAAAGTAGAATGAGGATTTTTGTTATTTAAAACCAAAGATGGCATGCAAATAATAAGATAATATGTAGTAAGAATAGCATCAGCCCAAATGTTTCCTCATAATCAACACCTTAAGTCTAAGTAAATCCTTTAGCAAACCTTGCTTTGTAACTTTCTAATGTGCCATCAGATTTATACTTTACATTATACACCCATTTGCATCATCTTGCCTTTTTGTCCAGTGGCCTATTAACAATATCCCATGTTAGATTTTTTTTTCTAAGGCACTCATCTCTTCAGTCATGGCTTGAACCCAATTCTTATCCTTCAATGCTTCTTGAACTGTAGTAGGACTCTAATTGAATCAATGGCAGAGAGGATTTTATGGTGCTGCATAGATAGGGTTTTAGTAGTTACAAAATGAGAAATAGGACACATGGTACAAGACCGACTTCTTTTTCTCAAAGCAATGGGTAAGTCATTAAGGTTAGGTTTACAATTATTATTCATGTAATTTTCCAAAGGTTCAAGGGTGTCAGAAGAAAAGAAGGAACACTTAACCCAAGTTAGATAATTGGTGCTGTTCTTGGATCATGTTATGTTGCTTTTGTCTCCTCTAACATTTTATATGGAAGAAATTCTATGGACGACTAATTTCTAGAGTTTTCCCTGACTCGGGGAAAAAGATGCTCTTGTTAGGAGCAGCTTCAAAAACAACTAATTTCTAGAATTGACCCTAGCTCGGAACAAAGATGCCTTTATTTGGAGCAACTTCAGGGATATTCATACGATAGGCGACACGAGAAGTATCAGGAGTACTAAGAGTAGTATGAAGCGGTTCTTGTATGAAAGGGACAAAAGATGTCTCAAGAGATTCAAAGGACACGAGAAGTATCAGGAGTACTAAGAGTAGTATGAAGTGGTTCTTATATGAAAGGGACAAAAGATGTATCAAGAGATTCAAAGGACTCGCTTCAAAAGATCTTTTCTCTCTCTATATATATGCTATGCTAATGTACTGTTTCAAATTATTTACTTCAATAATGATCTTTTCTCTCATATAGCTAAACCCTTTTGAAGTAGGACATTCATATCCAAGGCTTTTGTTGGTAATTTGGTTATATTTTTAATACTGCAGTGCTGGAATTGGGGTTCTTAATGCAGCCAGAAAAACAATGGCAAGAATGTTGGGAAATAATGAAATAGCTTTTAAGAGTGCAAAAAGTCAGTTTTGGGTTGTTGATGCAAAGGTACTGTTTATCATGACATTGATGTCCTTATTAGATGCGTTTTAGTCTTTTGTAGTAATTAAATCTTATTTTTCATGGAAAGCTAACTTATGCATTTCGAATTTTATTGCATACATAAGTATTTCTGGGTTTTGAGTTTCACAGCAGCAGTATGTGAAAAGCATTGACAGAAATGATAAAAAATGTTTTTAAAAATTTTTGAAACTACACAAAATAAGATTTGAACTCATAGTATGGAAAAATAGATTGAACTCAAACAGAAAAAAACATTTAATTCTGTTTAACTAATAATTTTTTATATGAATCTATATTGTTTAATTTTTTTAATAAAAATTTGTTTGTGCATATAATTCACAATACTTGTATCATAGATTTTCAAATCTTATCCCTTATATATCCATATGCCTTTATCATTACAACTATAGCCGCAATTTATGATAAACGGTTTGAGAAATTAGGCCATATAACTTAGAACATAATTCTTTACCCTTTATTAAACATTATAATTTATAAATCGTCAAACTATGTGTAAATGGATGAGTTAGTAAGTTGCCTGGATGGATAAGGAACCGTTCTTTGGACTCTGCATCACCAGTAGTTTATCAATGTGAGAGAAACTCAGAATTTTGTTACAAACTGAATTGTGTAGATTTCATTAACTTGTAAAAGATGAAGAATAACAAGTGTATTTATAGCTAAGCTCCAACAAGGGAGAGAGTTGTTGATAGTAACCAACGACTTCATTTAATTAATACACGATAGAGTTGTTAGTCTATGTACAAGCACTATTTACATACACAATATATAACTAAGTACATACTCTAATAATAAAAAATAGATGATCTATCATTGATTTGTGATTGTTATTGGTAACGGATTCTATCTAATTTTGTGCATCTATTGTACTGTTTAAAATCATTGTTGAAATGCTCAGCTGGGACACTGTTTCAAATCACTGTTGAATTTGATCTTCAATCATCGAATTTAGCTCCACTTCTTTCTCTTTCTGGTGGTGCATAAATGCTTATGTTGATTTGTCATATACATGGCCTTTGAACCTGCTTTTGTTGTCAATTATATGCTTCTCGATAACTATTTTGTGCTGTAAAGTCGTACTAACAACAATGTTATTGTCAATGTATGAATTTTGTTCTACATTTTCACTACAATGAAAAGGCTTCCATTCTTTTAACGAATTGTCCTTGTTCAGATTTTTGGCATGTCCATCATTCACTATTTTACCTCAATATGAACTTCATCAATTATCATCCACTAACCGTTTTTATGAACCACAACAGTTTCAAGTAAAAATAGATTTCTTATGGCTTTATTTTTATGTATAATATAATTGCTTGTTTTTGTAATTTGTGGTGACTGTCAAATTCATTGCATGAAGGTGGATTTTATGCTGCTCTAATGATATATTTTGATCATTTGATATTCAATTTTCTTATTGATTTTGCAAATATAGGGATTAATCTCTGAAGGACGTGAAAATATTGATCCAGATGCCCTTCCTTTTGCAAGAAATTTGAAAGAAATGGAGCGCCAAGGACTGAGAGAAGGAGCAAGCCTTGAGGAAGTGGTTTGTGAGAATATTGCATTAGAGAGGCTAATATGAATTATAAAAGCCATCATACAGGAAAAATCAAAATTTTAAAAAAATACAGTTATTTCTTCAGCTATTATTATCCGATTTTCCAGGACATATTCTTAGCATTTGAATATAAACTTAATGAAACTCATGAGTGGACTCTCTTTTCTGTTGTCTATAATGCTAAGCTCAACCCCTAATATAAGTTTCTATGTCTTCTCTTACATATATTTACAGAAAATTGCACACACATAACAAACATTTTTTACAGCTGTGAAGTTTTTCTTTCTTGAATAAAGGACACGGATGAATTTAAAAAATATTCTGGGATTGTGTATGATATAAACACAGCATAATATATAGAAACATTAATATAACAAAACTCTCTAGTCTCATTTTATCTATTAGGGTCTCCTAGTTTAGTATTTTATAGTCCACTATAATTCTTTGAAAATTTCCAGTTTTTAGATGAGTAACTATTGGACTGCTTGCTTCTTAGATTCTTACCGAACTTTGGTAACAGGTCAAGCAAGTGAAGCCCGATGTCCTCCTAGGATTATCAGCTGTTGGAGGATTGTTTTCAAAGGAGGTATACAATCTGAAGCTTTGATTTCATTATTCATTGCATGCTTATTTCATTAAGATTGTTGAATTAATATGGCATCTATTAATACTTGAA
Source organism: Vigna umbellata (assembly GCF_029865625.1). NCBI lineage: Eukaryota > Viridiplantae > Streptophyta > Magnoliopsida > Fabales > Fabaceae > Vigna > Vigna umbellata. Next base: position 26,432,193 of record NC_142171.1, on the reverse strand, counting down.
CTATATAAAAAAATAAAGAATTACTTTATTGATAACAATAGTACCAATTACATTCCCATCATTCATATTTATAATAATGAAATCCTTTAATATAAGAGGATAAAAATATGTTGAAATGAGTACGAAGATTTTGAAGACATCGAGAATACTTTTATCCTAATAATTTACAACACTATTACATAAGTTCGTAAATGAATATTAAGTATTTTGAACATGCCTAAAAGATCCTAGAATGTGCCTTGAGGAAGTTCCTTAGTGAAAATCTTCACCATCTGAAAACCTATAGGATCATGGGTTGTAACTACCAGGCCCTGTCAGGATTATCTTTGATAAAATAGTTGTCAATTTCAATGGTTGGTCTTATCATGTTAGACTGAATCATAGGCAATGTTTGTGGTTGTTGTTATAGTATAGTTGAGGTCATCAAGTATGATCTTCATCCATAGTCCTTCATACAAACCTTGAGCAAGGACCCAAAATTCAGTTTCTGCACTATAACAAGACTATCTTCTTTTTTTTCTGTTCTCCAGATCACCAACTTTCTCCAAGGAACGTACAGTACCTAGAGCTATATTGTTTATAAGTACGTAACTTGCATAGGATACGCCAACATAAATCTTCAAGGACAAAGTGTCTTTTTTTCTTAAGATTTACCTCTTTCACGGGCTTGTCTTCAAGTATTGAAAATTTGTGTCAACTGCTTTCATTTGTCTTTTCCTGGAATCATGCATAGATTGACTTAGCACACTAATCACATAAGCAATGTTTGGTCTCATACATGATAAATAAATAAGTTTTGCTACCAATTTTTTATATTGGGTTTTTTCTTCAATAGAGCTCTCTCTTCACTTTCAATTTAATTCTTTTGTCCAAAAGGAACTTGTGAGGCTCCACATCCCAACTTTTACTTGTGTCTTTAAGGACATCAAATACATATCTTCTTTGGGATATGAAAATCATTTTCTGAATAAGCAACCTCTATTCTAATGAAATACTTTAGTTCTGCTAGGTCTTTCATTTCAAATTGGGTAGCCATTTTTTCTTTGAGAGCCAATTTGTCTATTTCATCGTCTCCTCTAATAATCAAGTCATTTGCATAGACCAATAGTGGTGTAAGTTTACCTGTAAGAGAGTGCTTTATGAATAAAATATGATCTCCTTGCTTTGGTTACATCCCAAGGAAACCATTGCTTTTGTAAATCTCCCAAACCATATTCTTGGAGATTGTTTAAGACCATATAAGGCCCTTTTTAAGAGGTATACCTTATTCCTTCCAATGTGAGTTTCCATTTTGGGTGTAATTTCAATATACATTTCTTCTTCTAAAGCTCCATGAAGAAAGACATTCTTCACATGCAACTGATGTAGGTCCCATCCAAAATGAGCTTCTAAAGTAGGAATAACTCAAATTGTATTCATCTTTGCAATGACCATTTTGCAACCAATCTAGCTTCATACTTGTCTACTAACCCATTTGCCTTATGTTTCACAATAAATATCCATCTACACCTTATTGCCATTAGGCTCTTCACCAGTCAACAATCCCTTATGTTTAGTTTCTTACTAGTGCATCCATTTCCTCTTTTATGGCTTAAGTCCAATGTTCACTTCTCATGGCTTCTTGGATTGAGGTAGGAATTTTTGTGGCAACAATAAAGCTTCAATATATTACATTGTAAGTCCAAAAATATTAATAAATAGGATATTTAATGTGCAATCTTTTTTCCTTTTTGACCACGATGGGTAAATTCTCAAGAACACTTATCTCCTCATTGTTACCTTCAAGGCTCCTCACCTCAAAGTCAAAAAACTCTTCTTTCTCTAGCATCAAAGTGGGTTGTCTTTATGTTTTTTTTCCAAAGTATTTGTCTTCTTGTTCCTCATTGTGGATTACTTTAATCCCATTTATAGTGGCTTCCTATCACTTGGATCTTGAGTATTCTGCAGATAGATATGGTAAGGATAGGCAGAAGAACTTCTCTGCTTTGAGTATTTTCTCACCCTAAAGCATTAGGCTAACAAAAAGAAAATTTCTATTTCGTGAAAGTAAACATCCATGGTAATAAAGACAAGATCTCTTAAGATGATAACATTTGTACCATTTTCTATTAAAAGTGTTGTAATTTGAGATAATATCTTTAGAATCTTCCTAATTAGAGGAAATAGATATATAATCTTTATTTTATTTTACTTTCCTAGTTTCTCTATTTCCCTTTATTTTACTTTCCTAGTTTCCCTATTTCCTTTTTTAGGAGAATTAGATTATTACAAATAGAAAGTATCAGAATGTATTTTTTATGATTGAGAATAATAAATCAGTCTTATTTTTCACAAAAAGGATAACTAATAAATACAATTTTAAATCTTTAGTATTTTAATTAATGCAAATAGGATTATGAGAGAGAACAAAATAGAACATCCAAGGACTTGACAAGGTAGACTTGGCTTTAGAGGAGTATAGGAAACAAAAAATGGAGTCTTAGGACTAATGTCATCAAACTTAATTCTTTTGATGTTTTCTCCAAATATATTTTGGACAAGACAGAAAAAGTTAACAAATATGTGAGAGGCTTCATATTTACTTTTCATAATATATGTCTGCATGACACAACTACATTTGTCAATAAAAGTATTAAACCATTTTTTTTCATAAATAAATTCAAAAAACAGGTCCTCAAACATTAGAGTGAATCAAGTCAAATGGAAAATTACTCTTCTATCAAATATGAGATAAGATCCACGGTGATGATTTAACAATTGACAAATATTACATTTGAAAGACTTAACAAAGTATTTATTGAAGAATGATTTTATAAGGTTGAATAAGTGATGTCCATATCTTTTATGATGGAGGCATATTTGGGAAATACCCCATGTTTCTGACCTTTGTATTTTTTTTATTCTTGGATTCCAACATATACAACCTATGCTACTCAGTGCTGCTCCTTAGCAATTAAAATCATATATCATGGCAAGGTCTTGAATTACACAATAAAGAAAAAGTTACTAAATAGTTCAAATCCTTTCTATAGAGATAAAAACATATTGGCCAGTTATGCGACATAGAAAACATCTTTTAATACAATACATGATTCCAAAGTTATATTCCTAGATTTGCATATGGGTACTCTCCTACCATTTGCAGTTGTAGGGAGTTATTCTCTAGTCTTTTTGACATATAAATTGAAGAAATTAGCAAATAGAGTCATGTGATCAGTTGCGCTTGAATCAAGAATCCATTGGGCTGAGGACCTGGGGCAGTCGCTACGTAATAGACTTGAAACCGAGCGGGAACATGGCTGGGAGTAGCTTTTAACACTGCTGGTCTGCCCTGATTTACCCATTGAGAGGGACTTAAAGCCTTGGTTTCGCCAGCCCTGTTTCATGAGTAGAGCTCCATTGAGAAAGACCTTGGTGATTGGCCAATTCCATCAAGATATTGTAGGTCTTTTCATGGCTTCGTTCGATAAAGCACTTAAACCTAAGCGCAAGGTAATTTAGGTAGCACCTTGAGACAAAGGGCCAAATGTATTGAATGTACTTTTATCTTTCACGGGTAGGTTATATGATGTAGGGGATTTAGTCATTGATTTAGTCATTGTTCTCATACGACCAGGTTCCTCTTTATAATCTTTCATATCAAGCATTGAAGAAACACAACAAAGTCGTAATAGAGATTCAACTCTTGTTGCTGTTATTCGTAACAAAGAGAACCAACAAATTAAGATCTACCCAAACCAAACAAAAGAGATGTCGCACCCATTGGAATGTGCAAAGGAGGTCTGGACAACATTGTCTACTATGGTGGTGATTGAGCTTTCCAAGCAAGACGCATGAGCTACGCTTGTCAATCCTAGTGGTGGCATGTGGCCGTGTACGACAACCGTGTGATGATGTATACGTCAATGTTGTGTCCGTCAGAGAGGGGTACACCTTTCTAGCCCACCACTAACCTCAACGATGAAGGCAAACAATGACAGTGGCTTTTGTTAATGAGGCAATGGAATCAAGATTCCCAAAATTGGGTTCTCTAATACCAACTTGAGCTATGTAAGAAAATAAAAGTTTATTTTATTGATAACAATCAAACCATTTACACTCTCATCATCTTTATTTATAATAATCAAATCCTTTAAAATAAGGGAATAAAAATATGTTACATTAGATAGGAGGATTCTACAAATATTTTTTCATAATTACTACATAGATATTGGGAATATTTTTCCTACTAATCTATTATTTATGCATCCATTTTCTATTGTCCTGTGTTTGTATAGAAAAATGAAGGAAATTTGAAAGGGGAAGTTCTATCCCCCACTCACGGAGAATCATGATATGTTTTATGCTGCCTCCATCAATCTATTGGCCAATGTTGTTTGGTGTTAAGAAATAGACTTTAAGCCTAACTCAACTCCATAAAATTGGCTTGTAAGGTGAGATTTGCACTCACTTGTATACTATAAACTTACCCTATCTTTAGTCAATCTGAAATCCCCAACAAATCTCCTGATAATGGTTGGCACATTAGGCCGAATAAACAACAAATCTCGCTAGGATAGACTTTAACCCGTGACTCTGATACCATGTTAAGAAGTGGATTTTGAGCCGAACTCAATCTCACTAAATCAGCTTGTAAGGTGAGGTTTGCACCCACTTATATACTGTAAACTCACCTTATCTCTAGTTGATGTGGGATCTCCAATAGTTGGTTCCTTTTACTATCTTTTAAAATCTTCATCCCTTTCATAGTAGCACAACCATTTGTATTCTTTATATAAACTGAACAAAATTTCAAGTGAAAAATGGCCAATTATTTCTTGCTTTCATAGACATAAATGTTTGTTATATTTACCAATGATGGACATCCTTCAGGTATTAGAAGCTCTCAAGGATTCAACATCAACGAGACCAGCTATATTTGCTATGTCGAATCCTACAAAGAATGGTACATGTTTTTTTTTTCCTAATTGATATTTGTGATGGAAGTGAAAAACATGGATTTTAATAGTTTGTATGCCACTTCCCTCATTTTTTTGACAGCTGAATGCACCGCTGAAGAAGCATTCTCTGTTTTGGGTGACAACATTATTTTTGCAAGTGGAAGTCCATTCAGTAATGTGGATCTTGGTATAAGTTTGTGAATCCCTTGCAGAATATTTATATATTAGATGTTTATAATCTAGTCATGGTAACATCAAAAGTGATAATAAAACTGTATGATTGTTGCTTGCTGGAAACTTAAGAACCGAGATGATTGTCTTTAAACTCTTTTCATATTGGCAGACTAGGATTCCTAGTGTTATTGGAACAATATCCTTTATTTTCTTTTTGAAGAATAGGGAGCTAAAATCCATATAATTAGGTACGCAATCAAATTATTCGTTAATGTTTATTATGGGTGATTTTTTTTTCATTTTAAAGTAAATGTACATTTAGTTTGTTTAGTTATTCATTTGGTTCCTATAGTCACCAAAAAAAAAATTCTTTTACTCTCTACACATAAAAATATCTCCTTTTAGTGCCCGCACATAACATGTTTAATCCCTTTTAGTCCCTTAGGACATCACTTTTATCCCTTTTAGTCCCTACTGTAAGGATTAAAAAGGGTATATGTAAAGAGTAAAAGGGGAAAAAGATTTAACCCAAAGGCTAGAAAGAAATCTTTTTTGTAACTGTCAAAAAAAGTGTTTCTGATATTATTCATACAGGAGCAATTGCGCTTAAAAAGAATACAAAGACTTAATAAATGAAATCCTGATTTAGGATGGATACAATCTATCCCTACAATTCAGGACCAGTGATCCTCTACAATAAATATAAAATATGCTGTCAGCCTATTAACCCTCCTCCTAATTATCCTTCTAATTATGGAATGTAATTAAATCTCCTTATTATGCAATGAAAACTGAACAAGAAAATATTAACTGCAGCATAAATCAAGGGATTCTAACACTTCCCCTCAAGTTGGTCAATGGATATCATCTATTCCCAACTTGCCAACAATAGATTGAAACGTGGCACCGCTTAGCCCTTTTGTCAATACATCCCTGAGTTGATTTCAAAAGGATACAAATGGTATACATATTGTTCCATTATCCAGTTTCTCCTTCACGATGAAGTGTCTATCTACTTCAACACATGCTTAGTTCTATGAATTGCACTCGATTATGTGCAATATTTACTGTTGATTAGTTATCACAATACAGTCTCATAGGCTTCTTCCAATCAATCTTCAGGTCTTCTAAAACCATAGTATTTCACAAATCCCTAATGCCATGGCTCTAACTATGCCTGTGCACTTGACCTTGTCACAACATTTTATTTCTTGCTTTTCCAAGTAACTAAATTTTCTCCAAAAAAATGCAATATCTAGAGCTAGTTCTTCTGTGTTTACAGAATCTGCATGATCAACGATTGTGTAGGCTTCTAAGAGCATTTCATTTTCCTTTATAAATAGAATTCCTTTTCCAGGAGTTACTTTCATGTACTGTAGAATGTGATAAACAACCCTGAAACGAGTCTCCTTTGAATTATGCATGCACTGGCTATGTGTGTGACAAGTAGATCAATTTCTCAACCAGCCTTTAAATAAGATTGTCTATCCACAGCTACATCTTCAATTGATTCACCAAGTTTGTGATTTTGTTCAATGGTTTGTATCCGAATTTACCAGTTTTCAACCAACTACTATTGGACGTAATTTTGTTGGGAGATGAAATACTATGATGGGAATGACAGTTTGACGATAAGCAAACCTAGGTGGCAAGGATTTCGTTTCTTTTTCTAACTTTTCATTACTGTTCAAATTTTGAATAAGTTTGTTTGTTTGGGTTTAAATCAAGCCTTGTACTTTATTTAAACTTACTAAATTTGATATTTGTTCTACAACGTGCATAAAGTATGTTTGTTATTGGTAAAGTAATTTTTTGGTAGAAAAAGAAATCTTTTGTTATCCTTTCTCTTGGTCTCAGTTAAGGGGAACTCAGAAAGACAATTTCTTGTAATCATGCAGGAAATGGTCATATTGGCCACTGCAACCAGGGAAACAACATGTACCTCTTTCCGGGGTTAGTTTACAATTCACAGTTTCCTATGATATTTTACAATATACAGTTAATGTTATTTTAATTATATTCTTTTGTTCCAGCATTGGTCTCGGAACTCTTCTGTCAGGTGCTAGTATAATCTCTGATGGCATGCTACAAGCTGCGGCTGAGCGGTATGTTTTACTAGATTTATTAATTTCGGACAGTACTTCTATTATTAATTACATCAACTCGAAAATGGGCTATAAGCGGGAAAAGTTTCAAAAAAAAAATTTGTCCACAAATAGAATGGGATCATCAAACTGTTGTGATGTAGTTAAATGTAATGAATGAGAGTGTGCAATAAATAATAAATATAGTTTTAGTTGTAAGAATCCATAAAATTAGGGGATTGGGATTAGGAGTTTATTTGGTAGATTTTTTACTCATTTAAAGTCTTTATTTCAGGAGATTTATTTCTTTAAATAGGATTATGTTTTCTTTTGAATACCCATGTATTGTTTCGTTTTGGAGTCAAGGAAAATAGTTCCACAATTATTTTCTACTGCCTGCACAATTTCTCACACCATTTCATGAATCATCACTTACGTTTATGATGTTGAGTGAAGACACATGACTGACATGAATGTTTTTATTTAACAACGCACCCTGCATGTAAGAGTTCTTTGGGCTTAAAGTATGAATAATATATGGCCCACCTAATCTTGCATCGTAGTTTAACTTGTATTTAGAAGAAAAAGGGGTCATCAAGGGTCTACCTCTAGACCGTGTAGTTTGAAGAGCATAGGCACGGGAATGGTTTACATATTTCTAACACCATCTTTGGAATAGAGAAACCTTCCATTCAGATGATTCTCATTGGAAGCTAAAAGCACCCTCTAAGGTTAAGTTCTGTTTATATACGACAGTGTACAAATATTCTTCAAAAGGATTAGTGAAAAAACACGCAGGATGGTATCATTTTGAGAAAGAATATGATGAATTCTGTGTTGTGTATACATGAGTATTCTTATTTATAATAAAGGAAAGATACAATTTTGAGAAACAAAATCAATATGTAATGAGGAGAAATATTTGGTAAGATATTGTTTTCCTATCAAATCATATCATATCTCCCTATCTAATGTAATCAAATCATATATATCTCCTATCTAATGTAATCAAATCATATATATCTCCTATTTAGTGTAATCAAATCATATTTCTAATATAATTGTATCATATCACCAATGACGTGTTGAGGTCATTTCTCTTCCTATGTATGTTATGAGTGGAGGTGCTAGCGTTGAATTAGTTCCTCATTTCTTTTTACATTGTTACTCTGCTGTTCCTTTATGAAATTCTTTGTTTGGCATTATATTTGACAATGTTGTCAATTTTTATGAGTAGCGTTACTAGTTGTAGAAGTACATATTTTTTGTTACAATGAACAATTTGTGCTGCTCTTACAATGCTTTTGGTGGAACATAATTCTTGCATATTTAAAGAGATTTCTTTGGATGAGTAGGTACTTTGAGAGTTGGCTTTTACTGAGTGTAAAACACATGATTTTAGGGGATTTAAAGGGTTTTCACTCCTTTTCAGTCACCATGTGCATTGGGTAGCTTTGCTTCATTAAAATGTCTTTTGCTCTCTGTTTGCTTCATTGAAATGTCCTTTGTTCTCTGTTTCATTTTTTATAATTTAAATTCGACCTTTTGTTCTCCTTCCTCATATGTCAGTGTCCCCTCTTTGTATAAATGAGTATATTATTTTTCAAAATATCAAAGCACTACACCAAAAGGTTTTGTCCCCTTTGACTGACAAAGATAAAGCAATTGATAAAGAAGATGTATATGCATATTATGTCTTTTGAAGCCCCGCCAGATTAAATTTGAGATTTAAACGATTACTTTTTCAAGCTTGAGTCTTACGTTAGAAATAATGATTTAGGCATCCTAACATTTTTCATATCATTAGTAATTATTAATTCGTGCATGAGCTTATTCATCCCTAAATGTTGAGGTCTTTCCTTGATTTTGACTCTTTTTTTGCCCTGCCTAATATCATTGGAAACTGAAGTCTGGCTACATATATGAGTGAAGAGGAGGTGCTCAAAGGGATTATTTTCCCTTCAACATCCAGGTATAAATGAGCATTTTCTTTGCTGTTTGTAGGCTATAAGAGATAGTTCTAAATGAGCAGCATATTTCTCAAAACTAATACATATTTTTGTAGAATTCGAGATATTACAGAGAAGGTAGCCGCAGCTGTTATAAAAGAGGCGTTGGAGGAGGACCTAGCTGAAGGATATCATGGAATGGATGCTAGGGAGCTAAAGAAACTTAGCGAGGTAAGTTTTTTTTGCTTGGAATATTTAACACTTCTTAGTACGAGGACATAACATTGTAATCTATAGTATAATGTGGTTGGAATTAAATTTTCATGAGAACACACTTTGCCAGGGTCCAGACAGCACTGTTAACTGTTGGCCAGATTAGGTTTACTTGTTACGAAAATAAATCAGTAACTATCTTGTTCTAGTGTATGTGAGATTGGTTTGTCTGCATTCTGATTTACCACTTTCTAGTAACAAAAGATGGGAAAATGTGACTTACCTCCTGATAAAATAAATAGGACCTTTACTAGTGTATGTGAGATTGATGTGTCTTTATTGAGGATCTTGATGTTCCACAGGTTCTGTTAGAGAATGGAGGGTCTATGAGAGAAGAAAGGGAAAACAGAGGACTTAACCGCTAGTCAGTTAAGTGGGTTGGGGAAAGAGGCCTATATAAGGACCTCTTTGTTGTATCAGTTATTCAGTTGTGTAGTTGTATCAGTTATTCAGTTGTGTAGTTTGTATGTGTTGACCGGTCTTAGCACCAGGTGGAGGAGGTTAAACTCCTACGATACAGTGATATTCTTGATTCATTGTTGTGAATATCATTCATACTATTGCTTCTTTACAAGTTCTTGATTGTTTGTGTTTGGGAGAGAGAGAGCGCTTGTTAGGAATTCTTTTCTGAATCCCTGATAAAGTGGTCCGACCTGCCGGATGATCTGAGTTTTAGTTGACTCTACTTTTTACCATTTATTTCTTTGGCTTTCATTGTTTTTCGGTAATCATCGTAGTTGTTTTATACTTTCTTCAAATGCATCAATGTTTCCTTATTATATCGTAAGAGTAGTTTTTATTCTCATCCAACATTAAATGCAAGTATTTATATATCAAAACTTCCAAGTTATGGATTTTTTCTTTTTACGGGAATTGCAGGATGAACTCGCAGAATATGTGAAGAATAACATGTGGAATCCAGAGTACCCGACATTAGTTTACAGGAAAGAATGAGTAACCTGCAGTTTTATGGTCACTACAATTTCCCTCACGATGCATCTACGCTTTAATCAGGTTAGCCGAGTCCTGCTTAGGGTGGAATCAACCATGCAGGATTAGTTGATTTAAATTCTAAAACATTATCACGTTACTTTTTCTGAAAGTCTAGCAAACTTATATTTATATATATATATATATATATATATATATATATATATATATATATATATATAAATAAGTAAATATGGGGGATAGATATTCATACAAATGAGTCTTGTGTCAGGAACCATATTTGAATGGTTGACACGAGGATTTTCAGTCCTCTGCTCTACCAATCGAGCTATCCCGACCATTCTTGAAGTTTAATACTTTGATTTTCAAAGATTTTTGAAATATATGTTAATGAATCTATATCAACTAAGTAAAAAAAAGTTTGTAAGTTAGAAAAACAAAGCTTAATATATATATATATATATATATATATATATATATATATATATATATATATATATTTATTGTATATGATACTTCTGAATTAAAATGAAAAACCAGGTTTAATTTTTAATCTACTTTTATTTCTGTCTTGTTATACTTCTGCATAACTTGCTTGGGTTTATAACTAAATTTATGGACTGACTGTTTGCTAAATTGTTCGAAGTGATTTGTATTTAGAAACCTCCATTTCAAATGTAAATTTATAGTAAAATTTAGTGTTAATTTTTTATTTAACATAAAGAGTTATATTTTATTTCCACATCTACTAAAAGAGAAATACTAACAACACATTTTTTTACCACACATTCTACCATTGATTGAAACTTATTAATTATTAAAAACTATAATAAAATGAAAAGAAAGATTGGTTAAATAAGTTTTGTTAATATCTTAACATGTTTTCACATTTAAGCACAACCATAGGAAGGTTCAACATACATATATACATAGATCTTCATACTGGTAAGATATTATTTATTTTGGTTAATTTTTACAAATTTATTTTTGGTACCACTTTAAAAAGTCTCTTATCAATGAAAATATCTCATAGATATATAAATTTCATCTCTTATTTTATTTCATGTATCTTTTATTTTATCTAATCTAAGACTTTGTTTACCCAAACGTCTGTAATGCGGAAAGAAACACGTACAGTATGATGTTTGATAGTTACTTGTTTGTAGAGTCTACAACTCTACATTTGATGTCCAATAATTCACATGTTTTGCTCGTACAATTTTGTGGAAGACACGTGAATTCCGAATTCGGTTCTACAATATATGGAAGACATGTGATCGCTGAAATTTGGTCATTCTATTACGATAGAGGAGGACGTCAACAATGGTCTACACTTTTAAGTATGGCCATAGCGCGACTCGTCCTCTTGTCACGTCAATGTCATCATGTCACCGCTCTTTTGTAGAGTCATTGGTACTATATATAAACTTGTCATTCTGTCTACTTACCTTACATGATTTTATCATCATTTTACTCTTTTCGAATAGGCTAATATCCCTCTTTACCCTTTTGGAACTTCAACTTTTATCCACATTCCAATCCTAACTTCTAATTTTAAATTCACATTATTTTGTTCTTTTATCCACTTTAATATTTATATTTCAAATAATTCTATATAAATTTATAGTCTCCCCCTTCACTTTTTTTCTTTCTCTTCCCTTTCACTTGTCTCTACCAGTTATCAATTTCGAATTACACTTTCCACAAGCATAGTTTCGGACTATGTTTTCTGGTGAGCTAAACCACACCATTTCACCCAACACAACCACAAAAAACAAACATTTCATACCATGGACCTCTCTCACTGACAACAGTCCCACAAACCACCGTCTCCATTAGTTTCAAATAAAACTCACAAGGATGAAATTTATCTTTATTAAAAAAATTATATTTTAATCTTCAAATTTTAAAAATAAATTAATATAGTTTTTTAAATTCAATTAGATTGAATTTTTTTAATGTGTTAAACATAATTTAATATAATTGGATTTAAAAAATTATATTTATTTATTTTTAAAGTTTGAAAATCAGAATTTATTTCAGATAGAAATAAATTTCAATTTTACGTTAAAAGGTGGAAGATTAAAAATATATTTAATTCAAAGGAAAATATATAAAAAGGATTTATTATAAAAGATAAACTTACTCTAAATTAAATTTTGATATAAAAATTACTAAATATATGCAATCACCTCCAAGTAAATAAGATCTATATGAGAAAATTATAAGAAATAATTCCCAAAAAATAAGTATGAAAATGTAAAAATAAAATTTTAGAAAAAATAAAAAAGATAATAAATTTTAAAATTAATAAACACATAGGTAAACTTAACCTGGAATAAAAATATTTATCAATGTAAAATTATTTCCTGTAGGCTGGTAAAAACTGGCTGTCACACTTTGTTTGAACGAGTTTCTTTACGAAAAAAAAAAATTCATGAGTAAAAATAAAAAGCATTATCAAAATTTATTTTCTTGTTAGTTAAAATTAAGTTATACACAACATAGAACCTTTATCATGTAGCTTTTTTTGAAATATATATGTTTTTATTTTATTCGTTATAACTAATTCTAACATATACATTTCAAAAAAATAGTTTCCTTTTCTTATTTTTCCCTTCCTATAACAAGTTCTTCTTGGAAAAGTTGGTACAAACATGATCACCTGCGAAATCTTCGAACGTAACAAACAAAAATCAAAACCAAAACAGATTATAACATATTTAGTAGACAAGTAAAATATTTTTTTGTACCGAAAAAATAAGGAGCTTAAGATATAAACTTTTTTCTATCTTTGATACACTCAAGTAATATCCTTTTCTTGTTCCTTCTAGAATATCTTCTATGCTCTGACTTTGGTGTTGATTTTTTTTTTCATTATCATGTTAATGCTTGTTCTCCTTTCTTTATACCAAAATATTTTTAACTTGGAAGCAAAGTTTAGATTTCAGTTGAAACTTTATGATAACATGAATGATCATGATTGTGTGCACTAAGTCAAAGCCAACCACTAACTTGTACCACTAACCTAAGCTAATAAAATCTTATTATTTAATTTTAGTTTTCTATTAAGAGTTAAGAGTATGTGTGGGATGTTAAAGTTCCTTTTTAAACTAAAAATTGGTTGTAATTTGTAAAGTTGTTAAAACTTAATTATTTGTAAAAATCATGCTATGCAATATGTTCTATGCTGTAATCGACTATTCAAATAAGTTTAATTTTATTTCTTTTTATCAAAATTTCAAATTGATCTTTCAATTTTTTTTTAATTTAAGTTTCGAAACTGTGATATAATTTAATTATTTCCATTAATAATATATTAACAACATTAAAAATAAAAATATATCACATATCGTGATTTTTTTAGTTTTAGTTTTATTTTTTATCTTTTTATTTTTTTTAATTTAAAAATAAATTGGAGGGGAAGGGGAAGGGGAGAAGGTTTCCACACAACGTGCCACGTGCTAATTAAAAGCCACCTCAGCATGCCACCTCGCTAGAAAGTTTACGCCGTTTACTAAAATTAACGGCAAGGACATTATTGATTCAATTTTACCAAAACAGGGACTCAATTGATCACTTCCAAAATTGGAGGACCCAATTAAAACTAACCTGCAAATATAGGGACTTCCGAACCTATTAAACCTAAAAGATATTAAGTGTTGAAAAAAGAAATTAAAACTATTTTATAATTTTGTAGTTTTACTCCTTTTTTTCATTTTAAATTTTTTAATTTTTATCTTTTATTTTATAATTCTTATTATATTTTTTATAACAAACGTATAAGAATAATATGTATAAATGAAAGCTACCCAGAAAACAAAACCAAAAGAAATAAAAGTAAAAACAAAAAAATAATAAAAGTGCACACTTTAAATGGTCTAATAAATAAAAGGGAAAGCATAAAGATATACAAAAGAAAAACTTAAGCTTAGGGTGTGAGACAAAACTGGACTTAAAGTGTTAGACGAAACTGGACTTAGGATGCTAGAAAAAATTTGGCTTACAGGTGCCAGATAAATTGGGTTTCGTGGCCAGGCGAACTGGACTTTCTAGGCTAGACAAGCTGGGCTTTGGGGAGTCAGATGAGTAGAGCTTCAAGGCTAGGTGTGCTAGACTTTGGGTGCCAGAAGAGCTAGGCTTTGTGGGCTAGGCGAGTTGGGCTTTGTTGGCTAGGCGAGTTGGGGTTTGTGGGTCAGAGGAACTAGGCTTTGGGGGCATACGAATTGGGCTTTGTGGGCTAGAGGAGTTGAGCTTTGGGGGCTTTGGGAGCCAGACGAGCTAGGCTTTGGAAGCTAGGCGAGTTGGGTTTTGGGGGCCAGACGAGCTAGGCTTTGTGGGCCATATGAAAATGGGCTTTCGGGGGCTAGACGAGTTGGGCTTCAGGGGCCATACGAGCTAGGATTTAGGGGCCAAATGAACTAGGCTTTGGGGGCCAAACGAGTTGGACTTCGTGGGCCAGGCGAGTTGGGCTTTGGGGGCTAGATGAAACTAAGCTTTGGAGCTAGACAAAACTGGACTTTAAGGTTTTGAATTTTTGAGAACTTGTAGATTTATGAAATATTTTTGTAATTTTTGACCAAAATTGGATTTTTAAAAAGGAATTAGTGACCATTCCTAATGAGAGGGTCCTAATATGAGGAGAAGATAAACAAGGTGTCGAGACCATGGGAGCGTGTTAAAAGCCCCACTTAAAAGCGATGAATAATTCAACTTATTACTATTTTAGATTAAACTTGCTTAATTACCATTTCATCTTAAACTTGCTTAATTATTAACTAAATAAACTGATTCATTTTAACCTATATATAATAAATATAATGTATATGTTTTTCAACTAGTTTAAATATTTGATGAATTATATTGATTTCCAAATTGTAACCCATTTTTTATACTTCCAGATAAAATTGATAAAATATTAAAGGTGAACCAAAAGTTCTAAATTTAACTCAAAAGGAAAGAAAAAGAAATCCATTATAAATCAAACTTTATGTTATCTAATCATTCTTGTACATGGTGTTAATAAACACGGCTTTGAAAGATAGTTACTAAAAGTTTTCATTTTCTTATCTTTTTCACATGCTTTCTCACATAAATTCCTTATCATCATAAAAGTTAAAGAAAAAAAAACATATTTATATTATCGAAATCTTGATTATAGATTTATAAACAAACATTTTCAAAAGATTTTTCAACATTCAAATCATTAAAAATATTTAAAATCTTTATAAACATGTGAGTATTAATAATTATGAAGTGACAATTCTTTAAAAAATCTCCCTTGTAATTATAAAATCAACCTGAATTATGAATCTATATTTTTATTAAAATAATATTTATCTCAAATATATAATAACAATATAATTAATAAATATATAATCATAATATTAAACATTAAAAGTTATAAATATCATCCAAATAGACTTAAATTTAGACGGTCTCATAAGGGAAGAAAAAAAACTTAATAAATTTTATTAAATCATATTCTTTAACATATTTATTAGATTAGATAGGAACATATATATTAAAAATAGATTAGACAGATGATTATTGAAGGTTAAAGTGCCATGAATAATCTCGTAGAAAATGATTTCTAATTAGTACTTACTAAGTTTTTAAATTAATATTAGGTTTAAATAATTTGAAGTTACTGATAAATTTATGTATTATGGATTTACAGTTTCTTTTATTGCTATTATGAATTTTTTTTTTGTCATTGTTTTTAATATTGCGGTTAATTAAAACAATAATAATCATCTAGTCATTTTACATTACTATACTATTGTTTTATATTAATCATAAAATTACTTATATCTTAAAATATGAAAAAAAAACTGATAAGATAAAATAATAATCTTATGATTTAATAAAAAAAATTAATTATATAAATTTAATTATAAATACATAACTTGTTTTTGAACATCCAATAAACTAAAAAATATTAAAAAAATCAACAAAAAATAACCAAATTCATCAAACACTTAAAACTTAAATAAAACAAAAAGAAAATATTATTATCCTAGCTATCTACATTGCTAAAATTTCAAAGAGATAATGATACTTTGACAATAATTTTTTGACAACATTTTAACACTGTCTATGTGTCATTCTGTTATTGGTCTATATTGATATTTATGATTATTATTATTGATTGTGAAATAATTTTGGACCAATCACAAAATGACACGTAGATAATGTTAAAATATTGTAAAAAAGATGTTGTCAAAGTATCATGGTAGCTTTTAAAGTCATCACTGCTTTCCCTTTCTCATAAATACAGTTCCTTCATCATAAATATTCAAGGTTTTGACATTAAATTTTTGCGACTGTGTGGATTTAATAGAAAAGTTGCTTATTTATTTGAGAAAATAGTTCAATCATCAAAAATATATATAAAAAATTAAAAAAAAATAGAAGAAATATTCAAATTCATTCTTGGGACTTTGTCATTGTCTGCTGGCGTATGCCCCAATAGTTGCTTATCAGAAATGGTCGTCGTGCTTTTCTGTTTTTTCGTACACCTAAATAATAAAAGAGAAACAAAATACTTTTCCATAATAGAAAATAATTTTACATTTTTATTCAATAATAAATAATTATAGATACTACTTTTACTGACCTTTGATGATAATTATTACTAAAATTATAAACATTATTTCTTTATTAATTCTTAAGCGTGACTTTATTTTAGATCATTTTTCTCAATAAAAACGAAATATTAAAAGGAGAAAAAGACAAAGCAAAATCATTTTATAAATTTAAACCAAATTTAATATTTTAATCTGAAAAGTGAGATGCCACCAATTTTATAAAATTGAGTTCATGAGTTAATTTTAAATCGTAAAAAAAACAATTTTATTTTATTTTGTATAAACGTCTAAAAGAATTATTGGAATAAGATCATAATCGTTTACGTAAATGGCATAACTAGTAGAAAGAAAGGTTTTTTACTGTCTGAAAATAATTTTAAAAAAATGAATTATTTGACATGTTCAAGAAACTACAATTATTTGAACTTATAACAAAACAACAATCAATAGCATGCCATTATCTGTGAGATTGCCAACGAAGCAATGAATATAATTTATTATAAGTAAAAAAATGTACATAGTTTTTGGTTTTAACATAATTTAAATGGAGATAAAGTTTCAGTATACTATTCATTTTCTACCAAATTACTACACCACAACCAATAAGGTTACTAAAATTATTAGTGCAAGTTTCCCATCACAAAGGCTTCACTATTTCTTGTATTTTTTTTTATAAAGTTTCAAGTTCATAAACTTATGTTATAAAAATATTATAATCAATTATATCAAAATAAAATTTGTATGTTATAAATATTTTAATAATGTTTACTTTCTAAAGTAAAATATAATGTTAGTGATTATATTTTGGACATAATAGATTAAGACGTATTATAAATATTTATATTTTTAAATAATAATAAGTAATAATTAACATACATTAAAATAAAATATTAATAAAAGATTATTTTTTCTCATTTTTTATTAATTCGAATAATATTTTCTTTTTTACCCTTGTCGTTTTTCATCCTTTCAAACCAAACTTAAAATGTAAAGTATTTTTTTTTTATCAACTAATTATAAAGTAGGGGCTCTTTTCCCACGTTTTTCTTCCTATACTTCCAAATTATATATATTATTAAATTAATTAGATAAAAAGTAATTATTGTTTATCCCATCGATATATTACTATTCCAGCGGTCATATTTACTTCTCTCAACTCTAAAGTCATTTTCACGCAGTAAAAGCGTTTTCTCTTCTTACATTCTTATTCTTCCTTTCAACGAAGTTATTTTCCTTCAACAACATTCTTCTTTTTCAATGCTGTTTTTCTTCTTCTTTAATGGATTTCGTTTTTCATCTTCATTTTGGTTGAAGAGTGAAGTATTTACTTCCTTACTTTTCATTTACACGTTTTTCTTTTAATTTTAATTTTTCATAATTATTCTTTAAAATTTGGTTTAAAGAATGGAAACTCTGATTTAAAATAATTACCGGATATCAAAATCCGGTGTACCACTCTCCAAATTTCAAATTTTGGTTTAGGATTAAATTTTGAATATATCAAATTTCGATATAAGATTGTCTTAGAATTAAAAATCTAGTTTAGGAGTTTCTTAAAATTTGAAATCCAATTTTAGAGTGTCCCAAGTTTCAAAATTAGGTTTAGGAGTGTATTGAATTTTTCTATCCGATTTAGAAGTGTATCGAATTTTAAAATCTGATTTCTTAATCTCTCTAAGTTTCAAATCAAATTTAAAATTCTCGTGGATTTTGAATCTGGTTCTCTATTCTTTCTAATTTCGAAATCTGATTTAAAATTCTTCCAAATTTGAAATTTGGTTCTCTATTCTCCCAATCTTAAAATTTGATCTTGTTATCTTTTGGATTTTGAAATCTAGATAAAGAGTCTCTCATATTTCGAAATCTAGTTCTTTATTTTTTTTTAGTTTTACTTATTTGGTGTGCTTTGCTTTATGAATTTGTTATTGATTTCTATTTTAGTTATTATTATTCAACAAGTGAGATATTGTACGCTCATGTCACATTGTAGATGGTTAAAGTGTTGGTAATTAAGATGAAAGATTATCCTTTAAATTGTATGGAACTATAAGTAAATGAGAGTTTCATATGATATTTCTTTTCTTGTTATAAATGAAATGTGCATGGGAGATTATATTGATAATTTCACCATCAATGAGATTTTTCTTACATGTGATAAGTTAATTCAGTAGGTTCGAGAAATTTCTTTTCATCTTGACTTTGTTGTTATGATTATAAGATTTGATAATGCTAACGGTCAACCTAGGAGAAAAACATATGTATTGTTCAAATAAAAATACTAGGGAAGTCTTTGCTAATTGATTCACAATCATGGATACTTTTTGCTATGCTTTACACTTATTAAATTTTACTTTTTTTTTTAACGATTTGTCTTATTAATTACAAACTAATATGGACAAGTAGATGATTATATCATACATGAGTTATACTATTGTTAATCAATATAATATCATATCAGTTTGTTTGTCACCAATTCAAAATATTACGATCTTTCCACTGCGTATTACATTACCTTCCAATATAAGACAACATCTACTAATTAGTATAGGACATATTTATGGTTTTCATTTTGCGCAAGTAAAGCTATTAATATTTTCTACTAATATAAAATCATTTTATTTATTAATTCTATCTTTACAAATTCACTTACAATAATGTTATCCTATATTGATAGTGGGTATCATATTGTCTACCCCATTGTTACCCCAAGGTTTGGATGTGATCATCCTTTTATGTTAATAGGATGCAAACATTTATATAATTGATGAGCATAAATATCAATTATGTAGACCTCTAGCAGGATTGATATTTGTATCATGTAGCCACATTATATAAATGCAAATAATAAATACTAAGTTCTTCGGTTCCAAACATTAATACAAAGTTTAAAACAACGTAAGACACAATAAAAGCCCGGCTAATACATGTAAATAAACTAAGTTCAAAACAACATCAAATAAACATGTTATCCATATGTAGATGAACGTTTGTCTGGTACATTACAACCTCCTCTACTATTGAGGACATGTTCTTTGGATACCTCACAAACCATCTATAATGCCCCATTAGTCCAGTCTTATACTATAGTGTCCTCACTCATATCACAACAATCAACCATCTTTTGTAAGATAGTCACAACGTGTCTGATAGTGTCCTACCACGAGAACAACAACAAATTAATAACATTGTTTCATTAAATAAATACATAAACATTTTTTAGTTAGTATTGATAAACTGAATTATGACCTCGATCTCCTAGCCACTAGAATGTCATTTGGAAGATGCTAACGAAGCCGGTGTACGAGACTCGATCGATTGTCCTCAACACCACGAATAACATAAAGATGAGATACCTTTTTGAACCATTGCAGGTATCCAACAACCCATGAAGATGGAGAGGATGTTGCAATGAATTGACCAACACATTGCTCGACAAAGCATAACCTACAATCATCAATGTTGACAAGTCAGTCTCTAGAACAATATTTAGAGGTTGCATGATAGACTCTTTAAACCCAAATTGTCTTAACACACGTTTTGATAGACAACGGTAAACAATTTCACCCATCTCGATGTGATCCATATGGGCCTAGATAAACCATCATATGTCAAGACATCTAACTATACTATGTAGGCTCAAAGACAATGAAGTTGTGGGATGAAAAGTGGGAGGAAAAAAAGAACTATTGTGGGATGGAGGGTTGGTGTGTGGGGGGAGGGGAGAGAGTGAAAGAGAGAAATGTGAGTTTGACACTAATTAGAGTGAAAGTGTGGGAGGTGAATAAAAAGAGAGAAAAATTAAGTTTTATCCGAATTAAAGCAAAAGGACATTCTAAACTATTTAGGAAAATTTGAAAGTGTGAGAAGAAAAACGTGAACTCCTATGTGGCGATGAAATGTCGATTTAAGAAAAATGATACGATACTAAAAAAA
This sequence comes from Vigna umbellata, assembly GCF_029865625.1. Taxonomy (NCBI): domain Eukaryota; kingdom Viridiplantae; phylum Streptophyta; class Magnoliopsida; order Fabales; family Fabaceae; genus Vigna; species Vigna umbellata. The sequence goes on along the minus strand of NC_142171.1, from coordinate 26,411,299 downwards.
GTTGTATAATGAATGCATGGCATATTTTCTTTAATATTTTTATTATTTTAAAACGTGGTATATATGATAAACATTTACTTTTTTGCACTTAAAATATATAACAAATAAACCTTTGTAAGCATATAAATTATTATAATTAAAGCTTAGAAGAAAGGGGAAAACATTAAAAATATCTAATCGAATATGTGAAGAAAACAAGGGTTTTATTGTCTATAATACATATTTTAATTTCTAAGAAATAATAAATAATAAATTTGAAATGTTTCTTTTTTAATTTAATTGTATTGTAAATGAGAAGCTTGTGTCGGTTAACAAACAAAATAAATAGTGTCCTGCAATATTAAAACAAAAGTTCTTACACATAATAAATAAATGGCTTTATTTGCATTAACTGCATAGCAAATACTTACCCTCTTTCTGAAAAGTAAAAATGCCAATTGAATAGGTTAAACTGTTTCCACATTACACCTACATATGTACAACTATTTACACCAAATAAAGTACCAATTCCAACCAACAACGGTTGAAAAAAGTAAGGAATATAACTAAGTGTTTGGTAAAAACAATCTAAAATGTTAAGTTTTACAAACAAACTTTAGCATCGTATAGTTGAAAGTTTTTTTCTTTTTTTTTGTCCCAATTTTCACACATCTGTTTCTCCTAAATTGCATATTTTAATTTAGTGAGTTATAACTCACCAACCAATTAGGTACATCAATTTAAAAATCTAAATACAGCTCCTTACTTTTCGTATCACCTTTCACTAAATCATCTTATTACATGCTAGTGTGATTAAAAAAAAAGTACTGCATACTTTTATAATATAAAACACAAGTGATAACAGTGATTGTACAATAAATAATGAATATAATGTGTTATTAAAGGTTGTAAGTGATTTAAAAATTGTAAATAAAGTTATGAAAGAAATATTGATAATAATGAAAATAAGATCTACATAAATGTTTATACCAAAACAGCATATCCCTTATATATAGTTGTAAATAAAGAAAATTAACTTTTGAAACTAAACGAATCCTTTTGGATTTGAAATTACGGATAGGATTTAATATTATGAAAAAGGAATTATAAAAAGTAGAAAAAAAATAAAATTAATTCTTTAATAAGTCAAAATTTGTTTTACATAAGTTAATTTGTAAAATTGTGTTATGTAACATTTCTAAATTATATATCTTTCCATTAATTTTAATTAAAAAATATATGCTCTAGTTTATTTTATTGAGAGAAATTAAGTCATTTAGTGTTAAAAAACTTTTACTGGTAATCAATAACTATCATTAGCAAATTAATAGTGAGTACTAAAATTATACTTAAAAATTTATTTATCTTTTTGCAGTTTTGTTTCATTGTCTAAAGGTGTAAAGCTTATTTATGTTGAGTGAAAAGAGGGTAAGATAAATATCTTGTAGACACTTATTCTCATTATTATAAAGTAAAGTTTGAAGCACAATAATTTCAAAGAGAGGATTCCGATATTTTCGGAAAAAGAGAATCATAAAGTGTCATTATAATGATACTGGAACTGTACTTCTGTTCGTTAAAAATGTAATTCGTTTGGTTCTCCAATAATAGTATAGAACAAAGTTTCTTTTATTTAATTTCATAATAATATTAAATTTCATGAAATTAATTTGGAAATTAGTGTTGTCACATTCGTCTATCTAAATTTCTCAATCGAATGATGAAACAATAATGTGAAGACATAAGATAGTTCTGTAACAACGTAAGAACAATAATATCTTAGAAAAAAATAAAAATAAGACTAAATACATGTTTAATAATGGATAATGATACTTTGACAACATTTTTTTGACAATATTTTAACATTATCTACGTGTCATTCTGTGATTGGTCTAGGTTAATGTTTATGATTATTATTATTATTATGGAGTAATTTTAGATCAATCACAGAATTACAATATTAAAATGTGGTTAAAAAATTGTTGTCAAAGTATCATTATCTTTTAAAGATCATTTAATTTGGTTAAAAATTCAATTTTTTAAATGAATTATTTAAAGACGACTAGGTCCAACAAATTTACGTCACCGTGAAGGTTCAACCAGAACACATTTAGTGAAAAAGTGAAAAACGAAAGTTTGACATACGAAAATTTAAATATTTACAAATTTGTTTAATTTTTTATAGTTTAATTTATACATTATTATAATAAAATTGTATTATTAATATAACTTTGGAATAACCGTTTAAATATTAATAAATTTATTATATACAGCAATTTCTTGATTAGATAATAAATAAACAAATTCACCTTACCGTACATATATGTGTCTGAACGTAATTACGAAAAAAAAAATCTTGTCTTTTGACTTAAAGATCAGTAAATTCGAAATACGTTTATCTTAAAGATTACTATTAAATAAAAAGTCAACGAATTCTGGTTCTCCGCAAAACACCGGTCAGGATGAATAAGGAATAATAGACTCGGTAATTAAACAACTATTAATTAAATAAGAGATTGTTAAATTAAAATAAATTAAATTTATAATTTACTAATCTAGTTTAAAAAAAAATAGCAAACACACGTTAAGAAATCTCACGAACATGTAATTAAAAAGATTATCAATGATAAACTCGAATTAGAAAATACTACTAGGAAATAGAAAACAGAAAAGCAAACCAGAAACAATGAAAAACCAACGATTTCTTATCTTATCGAAAACCAAGAAAAGCCGCGGAGACAAAACATTACATCAATTAATCATTATAATTATCTTATCTTAAACCTCTGATCAAAAGTCAACACCCTTCCGATTACTTGTTTAAAAACTTGTTAATCCATGTGCAGCAGCACATGTTAAAACAAAATAATCTCAGACACAACAATTTTCATAATTAAAAATAAATAATAATTTTCAGGTGTTTGTGAATATTAATAATTGCAGAAAGGAAAAATTATATAAAAAAAGAAAAAAATATTTATGGAGTAAGTAAAGAGTTTTAATGATATGTAATTAATGGGGTTTAATGAGCATTGATGAATAAAATAAGCTTATTTCCATGAAGGAAGAGGAATTAGTTGTTAGAGTTATGGTAAGAGTTTATGAAATTTACTATTTTGATGAATTAATCAAGCAGGCAATGGAAAATGAATGGATAATAATAAGACAGAGGGCAATGGGGTGTTGTAATGAAGCAAACCTTCCTTATCCAACTTGTTAACAAAGCTGGTCCTCCATCTTTTTCCATCATGCCAAGTAACTTTCTTTGACCCTCTCTTTCTCTCTCTCTCTCTCTCTTTCTTTTTTTTCTCTTATTATTCGCTTTCTCGTTCTCTATTTACCTTCAAACCCACACTAAGCAAACCCTCTCTCTCTCTCTCTCTTTCTCTCTTTTTTATTTGTTTGTTTATTTCTGTTTGCAAGAACAAGACAAAGCTTATTCCTTTAAATTCTTCGTCGGATCCTTCGCTTTTTCTTTTCTCTCCTAACTCCCAACGACACAATTGCTACCACCAAGATTTAAAACAAGAAACGGTGTCGTATTTTTAAATAAAACGCAACAATGAGGTGTAAGAAGCACTTACCTGACCTCACCAGCACAATCGGCGTTTGCGCGTCGTGTCTCCGGGAACGTCTCCACCCTATCTACGTAGCCCAGGTCCAGGCCCAGGCCCATGCCCAATCCGGAGAAAACGCAGCTCCCCAGCCCAATCCGGAGGAGAAACCTGCGCCCATCAATTTCCCGCGCTCGGTGTCCCCCTACGTCTCGCGCAGAAAATCCGACTGCGACGGCCGCCGAGAGAGGCTCTTCTACGGCACGCCGCAGGCTAAACCTGCCGCGCGCGACGGCGGAGCTGTGGCGGAGAAGCGGAGACACGGCGGCGGAAGGTTCTGGATGTTCTCGAACATTTTCCGTGGCAGATCGCACAAGACGGAGGTCGCGCGTCGGGAACCGTACGAGGAACGGCCAACGGGATCGTCGTGGTTCACGACTATGCTCCCTGCGCGCCACCACAAAGGCGGCGAAACCGACAGACGGAGATTCAGGCGCGCGGATCGTGGTATGTCGCCGTCAACGGCGGCTGATTTAAGCGATGAGGCGGCGCAGGAGCGGTCCGATTCCGGGAATTCGACGGAGTGTTCGCCTCAGAGACAGAATCCGACGCCTGCAACGGCACATCGGCGGTCTCGGATGAGTGCCGGCGGCGGAGCCAAGGGACTGTCGACGAGCATGGCGTTCTGTCTGAGTCCTTTGGTTCGGGCGAGTCCGAACCAGCATTGGACCCATAACAATAATAATACCAATAATAGTAAAGGATTGGGCCAGGAGATGGGTGCTGGTGGGCCCCACCACATATCATCTGCGGCGTCGTATTGCGCCAATCGGTCGCGGAAGCTAGCGGATTTCGGCAGGAACCCGCACAACCGTTGATTTTGCGGACCGTGGTACGGGCTTGTGTTTTTGTCCGTTTGCGTTTCGTTTTGTAGATTCTTTTTTTCTTTTTTTTCTTCTCTCTTCTTTCTCACTTTGTATAGTTCACATAGCTCATTGCAATTTACAAAAGAAAAAAAATATATACTTTTCAAAATATGAGTTTGATACTTTCAGATTGATGTGTTACTGATTAGGAAAAGTTTCTCTTTTTTGTGATAAATCTTGAATATGGATGAATTATCTTGTCTAGTGTGAAAGTTAATTTCGTAAAAAAATGTTACTGTAGTTAAATTTGTAGATTAATTTGTTAATTAGTATTAGTTCAATTATTGATAGCATTTAAGTTGATGTAGCAATTAATTTTAATTTCATTGTTATAATTAATCACATTTTAACTGTGAAACACTTCAATTCTATTGCTATATATGTATTCTCACCTTAAAATAATGACTAATTTTTCTTGATTTATTTTTCTATTCTAAAATAATAGTACAAAATTGCAGGATTATTGAAAATTTAAGCCTGATTTTGTCAATAGCATTGTAAGAAAAATTTAGTTAGGACTAACTTTATGCTCTTGATGTTAACCGAAGAAAATGACTAATTAGAGAAATAAAAAAATATAAAATTTTTGTTTATAAAAATATTTGTAAGAGGAAGAAAAGTGACAAGCTAGTTTAAAATTCATCTTGAGTTGAATTAATGTAAAAATTGGTTCAACACGAATTATTAAAAAATGTTTTAAGAGAATATTATTTTGATTCTTTTTCTTCAAAGATAGTAAAAGTATCTGTCATTTTTATGTATGATTGGACTTTAAATTTAAATAGTTTATGAAATATTGTTTTTACTTTCTATTTTGAAGGTTAAAAGCTTGTAAAATATGTTTTTTAGTTTTTAGGATAATTAAATTATAATCTTACATTTTTCACATTATTTATATAAAATTTATTTTAATAGCTCATAGTTTTTTTCTCTCACTAATATAAGTGTAAGGTTAAAGAAACAATATACTGCAAACATACTAGTCGATATTATTAATACAAGAGATAATAAATTTTTAAAAGATAAATTTTGTATATATATTTAACACAACTCATAAGTAGCATTATTAAGATTATGTTACTTATCTGGAATTATCAGCTCTCAATAGATGATTTTAATATTAATAAATATGAATAAGTAATTGAATTAATCTCAGTATTACATATGAAATTTTAGACTATCTCACTATTTTTATAATCTAAATATACATATTTTTTAATGATATAAGTATTAACTTTGTCACAAAACCCTAAATCATATTGCCACCTAATATACTTATTTACAATTTCAGTCTCATAATATCACAAATTCACAACCTTATACAAGAGATCAAGGTATGTACCATTAGACACAAAGAAATGAACATTCTATATATTCCGTGAAATCGCTTAGCATCATTCATGTACTCTCAAATAAGACACAATCATAAGAATTCTCTACCTTAATCATACAATCAATACAAATTTCTTTCTATTTTTTTTTTCAAACAATATTTAAATAACCCTTTTTGTAAACTAATTTATAAAAAATTTAAAATAAATTTAGTTTATGAAATACAAAATTTTTGTTTAAATATGCTCGTCTCAAGACTATTATTTTTCCTCTTAAATCTTGAAATGTATCATCAACACTATCTTACAATTTTATATAATTTAAAAAAGAGATTGTTACTTGAAAAGGAACTTATTTCTTACAAGTTGAATCAAAATATTTGTATATAAGATCATTTTGATTCTATGTAAAGTTGACATATCATTTTGATATATTTTAAAAAAAAGTTTTGTTAATCAAACCTAGTCCATTTGACGAGTTTATAGAACCTACTCACAAACTTATTTTTATAGCTATAGCCATTAATCACCGATTTGGTAAGGAAGAAAAAGCATTTCAAATTGAATTGTCTTGTTGCATGAAACATTAGGCATTGAATTCGATATAAAGGTGAAGCAAGAAGAATAATGCATAGGGTTGAACCTTGGAAAATGCTTAATATTATTAGGCCTTACTTTCTGCCTGCATTATTACTCTCAACGTTTAGCTCACAATTTGGTGTGTAGGCTGTGGTGTGCTACGCATAAAAGAGAAGAGAGAAATTAACGAAGACAACTTTTTCCTTAGGTTAACTAACATTTTTTCTCCAATAATGATTCTTTTAGTTTGGTCCTGATCTTAATTTCATCCAAATTTAAAAATAAAAAATAGTCAATATAGTTTTTTCTGTCAAATTTATAGTGAAAACGTGCTAGTAACATTCATTCTTGATAGAAATTTCAAGGAAAAAATCATTAGAGAAATAGAATACTAATTAGATCTAAGTTCAACCTACATAAATTATTAAAATCATCTTTAATTCAAAATCTTAAGGAAATCAATAGGTTTTTTTATTTTATAAGATATCCAACTTTTCCATTTTTAATTAATATAAAACTTAGACTCACATTTAAATTTTAAATTATTTTTCTCTAAAATCTTTTTCATATTGGTGCATTCCATCTCAATCGAAAACATTCATAATCACAAGTATCTTAATGACAACCTTCTGATATCTAAAATTATTCATCCATATTGTACTCGTGTGAGTTGGTCACTAAATGAACCATCAACCTCATACTATTGATGAGCTTTTTGATAAGAGAATTCATTAGGAAGACACAACACTAATGAAAACTGAGTCTAAACCACATAAAAGATTAATATCACCTTCAATCTAAAACTTTAAAACAAGTTTATAGGTCTTCAAAATTTTATAAGATATTCAACTTTCTCATTTTTACTTAATGTGAAAGTTAGTTTCAAACTTAAATTTAGTTCATATCATTTATTTTTTTCATCAATAAATCAACTTTGACTTATAAGATATCATTTGTTATTTACCACATGTCATTACTATACAATTATTATCATCAATTTGATTAAAGAGCTCTCTTAACTAATTTTCTAAAAAATGTTATATTAAATTAAGAACATTCAAAATAACGATAGATTAAAAACAATTATCATAGTACTAGAACAAAAAAAAAAAGACTACTTAACCTTTTCTTTATAACAACTTTGCTCAAAGAATATTTATTAATTTTATAAAATAAAGAATTAAATTTGTATAAAAACTTAATAATAATTATTAGTAAGATTTTTTTTAATTATAAATATAAACATAAAATTTTGCTAAAAATTGACTTTGATACTGGTCAAACAATCTATTCATTGGATCACGTAATATAAAAAATATAAATTTAGAAATGTTTCTAATTTTTATTTGAATATATTTTGGATTATGTTTTAGAAAAATAAATATGAATTTTGGAAGTTGGTTTTTAAGAAATTATAGAGAAGCAAGAAGATGAGTTTGTGTTTTGTTAAATGTGAATGTAGTAGGTGAAGGAAAGTAACATCTAATAATTAGGTTTTCAATTGAAAGTAGTGAGTAGTTACCCACATTATGTGGCAGCAATTTAAGCTCTTAGGTAAATGCATTTATGTATAAATAATGTTCAACATTGATTAATATACATGAGTGAGTGTAATATGTCTTTAGCATTAAAAGGTTGCAGACTCTGAACCCTTAAAGACTATAAGGTTGTTTTTGCATTAAAACTGTACAAATAGTCATACCAATTTAATTTCTTATCTCCAACGTATAAAATAAAAAATAATTCAGTATCATTTTTATATTTTGTTAATTTTTAAACTCTCTCAACATACATTTTTTTTAAATACTTTTTGTTTCTGATGTGAGATCGAGTCATTTCAAACATTTATACAATTTTTCTTTTGATGTTGTCCGGTTGCTACTCCGTCCAGTCTTCGTCTTCACTTCACCATCTGGAGAGGTATCTGCCAAAGGTTCTCCGATACTTAAGTCAGCAAATTGTTCGTACGGAAGTTCAGCCTATTAATCTCAATCTATTACTACTAATTATTATTTATCTTAATCCTTATAAAGAAAACTTGTCTATCGAATAAGGTCATACATCCTTGATTATAGTCGTTCGGTCTTATTTGCTGGCCTAGTTGCATTCCTCCGCTGCTTAACTGTTTTCTCTTCTCTAGAGTCGTCTGATTTACTTGATTTGGATTATTACTTAAGGTTGTCCAACCCCTACGATACACTTTTAGAAAAAGAAAAGTTAGAAGAAAAAAATGAAATAAGTTTTTCTACAAATTAAAATTAACTTATATACAAGTTAAAACAATGTAAAATACATGCGAGAGAATTTATTTAAATTACATTATAAAAAAGTAACTTTTAATTTTTTTTTCTTACTCTTTTTTCTAAAAATGTTTTATGGAGAAAATGTCATACACCATCTTTGTCTCTTGAAATGAGTTACTAGGTTTTGGGCCTTTAAAAAATTTGAGAAATTTGGGCCTTTAAAAAATTTGAGAAATTTAGGCCTTTGAGATATTACTCTCCAAGTTAAGGTAATTTATTCTTGCGCCTCTATAATTTCAATCTGCAACTGTATCAATTTAAAAATTTCAAATTTATTTTTCTGGAATTAAATAAATATTAAAATTATTTGGTGCAGAAAGAAATTTCCCAAGTTAAGTTGCCATTGAGGGAGGTATTTTTCATCTGCACCCCCACAAACTATTCTCCCTTCACCTCCATTCATTTATTTCTCACAATTCCAATTTTTCTAACATATTTAAAATAACGAAGATATCTATGTGCACTATGCATTCTGAAATATATTAATGTTTAGAATATCTTATCCATAATTATATAAATGATGTTAATATAATTCTGTAATATCATTTATGGGTATTTTAGAATGCTGATTCCAAATAATATTGAATTCTATTTTAAAATTCATCTTTTATAACATGTTTGATACTATTTTAGAATTTCGACTTTCTAACTTTTCAATATATCTAGGGAAATAACAATCGACGTGTTATTTGGTGGATGGAGTCGACAAACAGGTGTAATGAGAATGGCTTGGTTCTTGGTTGAAATGATGAAGAATAGAAGGGTATTTCATTCTACATCTCGAACCTTTTTACCTTTTACCATGCATCTCCAATTTCCATACAACACATAATGTTAATAAATTTCTTGATAAAATTATGATTTAAATCCTCGGATGGTTCTTATATTTGTTGGGGAATTTCAAGTGGGTCATCGTATTTGCAACTGTCTCAATTGGATCCAAATATTTGAAAAATTGAGCCAATTTTGCCATGTCCGTTAAGTTTTCACATACGGCGTTAACAGATGCTGACGTGGTGCACAGATAATATGTTGATATGTATTGTTTGATTACGTGAACTTTGTTATTTAAATAAGAGTGTTTGACATGGCACCAATCTAATTGTTTACTTTAGGGAACTAGGGATTTCATTTGCAAATTAGGGATTTCATTTGGTCAGTGTGAGAAGAGGAATTGCAATCTTAGAGAAGACGACGAAGACAATCACGTGCAGGTGGACGAATCGAACCAAAATTGGACACAAGTTAAGGTTAATTTCCTTTCGTGGTTGGTTTTCTGTTTGGGACATGTGAAGGTATAATGGGTTTTGCGTTTACGACATACTGCGTCTTTGTTTTAGGGATGAGTAACCTGAAATTGGTTTTGTGTTGTTCTCTCACTATTTATAATGTGTTGTGGTCCCGATTTTGCATGTTGAATTATGTACAGTGTAGACATTATGGTCCAGATTTTTCATTTTTGAATTGTTTAAAAGTAGTGGTCCCCTGTCTGTGTGAGTGTTTCCTTAGTGGGGATGTTACTTTGTTCTCCTGTTCCCTGTCAGTGTGAGTGTTTCGTTAGTGAGTATTCCCCATTTGAGTGGTAGAGAGTGTAATAATAATGATTCCCCCTCCCCCTAATGTACAGGTATTAAAAGCAAGTGGTTCATATATAATATAACATGGATGATGACCGTATGAAAGTTGTGGTCCATCATACTAGAGATTTTGTTAGTGATGATAATGAGAACTTAAAATTTGATGGAGAGATAGTAGAATGGTCTTGTGATCCAGACTTATGGAGCTATTTTGGCATATTAGCTTCAGTGAAAGGCTTAGGTCATATAGACGTTAAAGTAAAACTAGTGTCATTTTATGCCAGAAATGTACTGGGATTATCTTTGTACTATGTTATATATGAATGATATGTATGAATATAGTAATCTTAAGTGGATTTGCCATATTGTATAATGTTAATGTATGTATTTAACTAGGAATTTTTTATGTGATGTCATCCTAACTTTACCAAACACTCAAACTCATATAGAGAATGATGTTTAGGTGATAAGAGTTAAAGAAAGCTTCTTAGTCTAAGAAAGTAGTATGAAATGTATCGTGTCTTATTGATGATATAAGAATTTATCATGTCATATGAATAGAACTTTGTCCAAATGTAATGACTCTATAAAGCACAAGAGTTTAAGACAGGTGGAGGAGTTCATTATAATCTAACTCAATTACATATGTCGAGTCTAGAGTGTATATATGAATTTGAGGGAGATGTATTGATGAGATATTTTAACTTATGATAAATTTCAATTGTCACAAGGTTACCTTGTTTTTTCTGTTTATCATTATGGTTTGTTCTCTTATTATGATTGTATGTTACACAATAACAAAAGATAGTACAAGTTTGGATGGTGAGTAGTAATAAAGTTATTTGATACTATGTTTGACAAATGCTTTAGGCTAGTGCTAAAAAAATTAGATTTATCGACAAACAAAATTTGTCAACAAAGACTTAGTGATGGTAAAAAATTCGACGATAAAATGCTTGTTGATAAATTTTACCAATAGATCAAACAATTCGTTCGTAATTATTAATGACCAAAAATATGTCAATAATTATCTGTCGATAATTACCAATAGAAGAAAATGTCAATAATTATTCGTCGACAAATATCTATTAATAGTTGCTGATAATTTTTTTTTGTTCGTAAAATATATTGTAAATATTGCGATTTGATTTTCTTCTTCCTCCTCTTCCTTTTCTTTTTCCTTTTTTTTTCTTCTTTCTCTTATTCTTCTTCGTGCTCCTCATCCTTTTTCATTGTCATTGGTAGTTATTGTTGTTATTGCCATCACTACTTCCACCACCTTTGGTCCTTCCTTCCTCTCCACTTTTTCCTCTTTTTCTTCTTACTCCCCCTCTTTCATCTCTCATTTTCCTCCTCTTCAGCTTTATTCTCCATGTTCTTTTCTTCTTCTCTCTCACTTATCTTTATTTAATTTATAACACATTTTTCGTTAAATTTAACTGAAAAATTGACACCCAATTTACTCACAAATTTGTTAAAAAATTATGGATGAATTTTCAAAAATTCAATTAATGATAAATTTATTAAAGATTTTAAAAAAATTACAACAATTTATCAACAAATTTTAAAAGAAAAATCATTAGCGACAAATTTTACCACCTTATTAAAGCTAAAACTAAAACTAAATAACACCCGTTTTACTAATAAAAATATTGTTTGCAGTATAAATACATTAATGACAAATTTTACTAAAAGATCTATTACCAATAAAAACAAATATTCGTCCACAATTAAATTCCTAAAATTTGTCGATTAATTCTATTTTAATAATAATTTGTTTCCATCAATAATACTATTTTATTAATAATTATTTTTCCTCAATAAATTTTTATTAATATATATATATATATATATATATATATATATAAATTATAAAATGACTTAATTAGTATTTGATATTACCAATTGGATTGTTACACAAATAGAAGTCATTAATTCATGGTTCAAATTCAGTTTAATAATTTGGATTAAGAAAATTTTTGAAAATCAACATTTAATAAATTATTATGAGAAGAAGGGGAGTAAAACTTTAAAATAATATTTTCTTAACTCGTTATCTTCTGATAACTTTAGCTTATTTCAATCAAACAATCGAAAAATAATTCCTGCTCGATTATATTTTCTTAAAGAAGTAACTACCATATGTAAAACAACTAAAATAACTTCTTTAAATGACTCATAAATTATTTAAATTTCTTCATTTTGGTTCTTTTATCATTTTTTTTATTATAACAGCATGACATGTTATTCGAAGTATGAACTCAACATTCATATCGAACAACATTTTTAGCAATATTACCTTCATCTACAACCATACTTTTTCTTTTAATTATTTTATGTTAGTGCCAATGCACATAGATTTAGATAGTATTTTTGTTCGTTATATTAATGAAAAACAATATAACATACTAAATATAAACTCAAAACTCTCTAAATGCATTAATCAAACTCTCCACCTCACTTTTTTAACGTAAGCATCGTCACAAGATTTATTTCTTTTTAATTTAAGCAAAAAAAGAAATATTTGGAATCTTCAAATCGAGTAGTTTCAATAATTTTAAATTGATTATACCAACAAATATTAGACAAAAATTTCAGTTAATCCAGTAACATTATGAAGAAATAAAATAATCATTTTGTAGAACTTGAAAATATAACGTATTCACAATTTACAATTCCAAAAAAGAAAAAATTGCTTTAATACAAAATTGTCTTATTTACATCGTACTTTTATGTAATGTTATATAAATATTGATTTTTACATCTAAATAATTTGATAATAAAATATTAAATGCTGTCGTGTTTTTGTGTACGCATATCAAATCTAAAATTTTATAATTAGTATAAATAAATAACATTATGATCAATTTATCATTTTGAATAGAATAATCATTCATTCTTTTCAATTTAATAATAATTAATAAAATAAATAACATTAATTGTTAATTTGTCAATTTAAACAATTTATGAAAATATTGTGCTTTAATTTTCAAGTTATCAATAAGGTACATGTCATCCATTGACATCTTGCCTGATTTTACTTTTCTTGAATCATTAAGATACAAATTACCCATCTTCATAATTTTCAATATTTTTTTCTAAATTACATGATATTGGTAAAATGTTATAAAAATGGCTCGTACCAATAATATTTGATTGACGTGATGAGTAAGTATAACTTATGATTAGATGTATTGTGCAACAATGAACACATAGATAGATAAAATAATAATAAAATAAAGATGCATGATACCCGAGAATTTAATTTTTTATTCAGTTCTATGTGTAAGTTGTCCTTGTCTATCACTGTTTTTTAGGACAGTTCAAACTGTTCAAACTATTAGACATAATTAGAGAAATATATGATTAATAATACCAACTATGAGGATTAATTACGGACATGTATAATTAAGTTCTACATTATTTAATAATAATAATACGGTTAATTTGAGTAAAGTTGAATATAAATAATATCTTTAATGAGGTAATTAGTGTAAGTTTTGTTGTTAAAGTGGTGATAACAAATAAATGTTTCTCATTAAAGTAGGAAATAATTCATAGCAATAATATAGATGCATTTCATGTTATTATTTTCTATTAACAGAGTAAACTGTTTATTTTAAATTGATCATTTATAAGAGTTAAAAAGTTTTATTATTTGTGGTTGAGAACTTGCCACCATTTAGCTGAAGGTACAATTTCAAGTACATCTATTTTTTTTATAGTTTTTGCAATATATTTTTATAATATACTTTAACATTTTGTAATTATTTCAAAATTTTATATATTGTATATTGTCTCTATAAAAAAATTATAACAAAAAACCATTAAAAGTGCTAAAAGCAGAAAAAATTTGGAGTAATAGTTACAATGTGATTGAAGGATAAAAGTTTTATACCATTATCATACAAATTTAAAAAATACTTCCTCCTCCAACTCCATTCACATAATTTAAAAATTCACATAATTTAAAAATTAATAAAGTTAAAAACATTAATTCATTCACTTTCTTTAATCTTAATTATCTAAACTCTATTTTCTTTTTCTCTCTTCAATCAGCAGCTTCACCTATCACTTTCATTATTCATCCTTTCATCTCTGGTTTTTTTCTACCAGAAGTGGAGTGAATAAAACTTGAGCTTCAAAATTACTTTACATATACGAAGGTGTTAAAATTTAGTCCATAACATAACATGTTTCATAAAAAAACAAACACAACTTCTGTCATTTACAGGAAAAACATCATTTTTCTAGCATTTTACTAGAATCAGGTTTTTAACTTTTCCTTAGGGTTTTTTTCTTGGTCCCCTCAAGCATATAAAAACTAAACCATCCTAAATAAGTTCCAAAAACAAACCTTTTTCTTTATTTGTATATGTGGTAGCTTCTTTCTCACCACCTTGTTCTTCACAACCACTTTTTCTCTTTCCTGCAAAATCTTGCAGATTCTTCTGCTGCTTTTCATGGTAGAACTGCAATGATTGTGACGTGACATACAACAGTGACCCGTGCTAGTGTATCAAATAATCTCAGAACACAAATCCCCAGCTCAAGAACAAGAACCTATATAACCTATTTTTTAGACCAAGCAGCCTCAATTTTCACAAATATACTTGTTGTGTTACTCTTTGCAAAACCAAACAAAAAATAAAGTGTGTTGTTGTGTATCAATTTCTTATCCAGTCAGAACTCCAATGATTTCTTAGATCACCACTCAACATCACCATATTTTATCATTGTTCATCTAATTAACACACCATAAACTATTAGTATAAAAAAATGTTTTTAACATGCAAGCCTATATCACTGTAAAAACTGTAAACACAATTCAAATCCAAAATTCAAAACTAAACTAAAACAATTTAAAAGTTTAGTTTATAAAATAACATTTACACTTACTGTAAATTCATCTTATGTTCAATTAATGTAAAATTTTCAACATCTTTAAAATTATATATATATTTATATAAAAAAGAAAATAAAATATTAAAGTGTATATTTATATATATATATATATATATATATATATATATGTTTATTTATTTTATGTACAAAAACCAATATATAATATAGATCTATCCTTTTAAAGACAATGAAAAGTCCTACACATGTACATTAAGGAATGGTTGATATATGTATGATTCATTCAACCGAAACCCTAATATTGTAAAAGTTGTAAAATAATTGTATATGAAAAAAAAAAGCAAATGGGTAAGGTTCAAAGCAAGAAAATAGACAAAAGAGATGAGAGAAATAAAACCATGTTTTTTTTTTCCTTTTGAAAATTGTAGACGAAAACTAGAATCCATGGACTGAATTGTATGATACACTAGCATGGATCACAGTTGCACATCACATGAACTTGGAATGAATAGAGAAATTGAAACCAAAAGCCATAGTAAAAAAGAAATGGTGTGAGAGAAAGAGAAGAAGAAGATGATGAAGAAGAAAGGAAGGTTTTGATGAAGAAGATGATGGTTTGATCAATGTTTTGGGGAGTTTTATATCATAAGAAGGGCTTGGGATTTGGTGAACCGACAAACGTACCAATCAAAATTGATTATCTATCTTTGGGTGAGTTCTTAATTTCTACTCGTTAAACATGCAAATTGTACTTGCACCGTTGGATTTGAGACCTGGACACGTGTCGCGCAATCGGAGGCAAGATGCAGGGTATCAGCAAACGCCATTCCCATCCAAGGCGGGGTGCACGTGCTTCAACAAACCCAAATACTTTATTCTTTATTCATTTGTGTTCTGCACAATTCTGTGCTTCTAATTAGGATAGATAAATTGTTTTTACGTGTTAAAATTTATAGTTTAAAAATATTTTTAGTATTTTATATTTAAAATATTTATGGATGTACCTGTTAAGATAATTTTCTTGAATAAAGACTGGGGAATATTTAATAAGACTCCAACTATTTTCTGGATTTTTTTTGGTCTTATAATATAGTTTTATGATATTTTTTGGATTTTTATCATAGCATAGTATCTAATTCATTTGAATTGGCCATTTTACTATAAACTTACTTTAACACTACTAATAGAAAAATTTTCTAAAAGAAAAGTAAAGAAAATTTAAAATTAATGAGTCATTAGTAAATTATAGAAGAAATTATGATATTATTTCTGACTTAAAAGTGTTTCTAGGTCTTTCTTTCCTGTATGTTATTTAAGTTTTGCTTTTCATCTTTAACCTGAACATTTTATTTGTTCATATTTAAGTTTTTAATGATTTTATTACCTAACATTGTCAAAATAAATACACTGACAATTATATTAAATATTAATTTCAATAAAAGTTAATATAAACAATGTAGTTTTTAAATAAATAAAGAAAAACATACTGTGATTTTGAGTTCTGTATCTTAATATTAAGGGTGATGGTTGAATCTGAACAATTTATAAGTAAAACAGCATTTGAACAATTTACAAGTAAAATTAAATTAAAAGTAATATATATCTAATTAAATTTGAACAATTTGAACAATTAAAATTGACTTCATGTGTCTTTGTAACTGATAAAGATACTTATGTTAACTGGCCACAACACAGTCAATATTTTAAAATTAAGCATTATTTAGAATTTTATAAATAATTAAAAATAGTATAAAATAATAATTATTAAAAAAATAAAATTACTAATTAAAGTGACATGTTTTAATTTAAAATTTAATAACTGGGAAAATAGAATTTTAAACATTCATCATACAATAAAAATAAAATTATGTAATAAAAATATAGTAATGATACAATTTATTAATGTAATATACTAATGTGATAAATTATTAAGAAACTTACTAATGTTTATAATTATAATATTTTATAAATAAAGTAATAATAAGTACAATACAATATTTTTTAAAATTTAAATATTAATATAAATTACTTTATGTATATTATATCAATAAATCACTAAATTTTAATAAATTGATTTTAATGAAATATAATTTAAAAAGTTTTATAAATATAAGAAAACATTTTTACTAAATTGTAACTTTTTACAATATATTTTTAACATTTGAAATCCTCACTCCCTTCTATCTACTTGTCTTTTTCTATAACTCATTTCTTGCAAAATCTGATCATACGTCATCGTAGTTAAAGAATTAAGAGATGTTTCCATCCGTAATAAGTTTCTATAGTTTTTTTTTTCTCTTTCCTTATATAATTTTTTTGCAATGAAAATATTAATCCTTTTAAATTCGTTTATCATATATTAAAATTTTGTTATATTTTTTTCAAATAGTTTTACACTTATATTTGAAAAATCTAAAGAAAGAAATTTTAGGTAAAGAAAATATTTATATTTTTTCATGTTAAATTAAATGTGTCCTTTTATATATAATTATAAAACTTTGATTTCTACTCTCTTTTATAAATATTTTTATTTATGTATATTTAACTTGTATTTTGAAATATTATATATTACACGATATTTTTTATTACTTTTTTTGAGGGTGTTAGACGTTTTAAAGTTCTTAGTGAATGAATAGTGTAGGGTATTCTCATAATTTTGGTATGTTACACAAGTAGATATAAATATCAAAATGATTTTCATTTTTCTTTCAATAAAATAAATTATCGTAGTCAAACTCTACTTAAATTTCTCAAAGATATAGTTATCTACTATAATCTTATTATTGTGAAATAATCTTATGACATTTTTTTTATCATTAACGAGTCAATAACTTTTTTTTAAATAATAGATCTAGTTATTTTTAACCGAAAATACCAAAATATTTTCATAGAACAATATAACGTACTGATTAACTCAAGTTTTATTAAATTACAAAACATATTTCGAGTTTATCAATGTTTGGAAGTTTTATTATTTTTATAAAAAAGTAAGTTTAAAATTTTTTATAGGTTTTGTTAAAAATAATCTTTGGTATTATTTTATAAATTAAATTTAAGTATGTTTAATCTTAAATTTAAATTATTATAAAATTTTAATTTAAATATATTAATTTTTAATTAAAATTATGATAAAATAATTTAAGACTATCTTTTAACTTTTTAATACAACTCTGAAAATAAAAGTTAGAAAAATGGTATATTATATATTTGTATCACAGCACGCACAAATTCTCGAGGTGCATTACGGTGCATTATTTTATGCCCACGGGAGCAAGGAACATATTATTTTTTTCAGATGTTTATACAGTTTATATGTTGAATTCACAGCAATGATATTATTAAATTGGCTTTTTTTGGGTCAATGTTACAGAAAGTGGAAAGAGGTAAAAGTTTGTTTAATACTATGTAAATTACTATAGCTTATGCTTTTTTCTTTCAAAAATTATTTCACAAGGTAAATATTTCCTTTCTATCCTAATTTTAATACATCAGTATATCTCAATTTCAATTTTGATTAGTGAAATATATTTTAAAAATATAAGTTTTTTTTTAAAGTATATGTGTTATTGAGTTTGGACGGTCATTTAACATACCGTTCAATTATACATCAAATCAGATAATCAATCAAATTATTCTGATGACAAATCCTTGAATTTAAACGATCACCTAATATACATTAAATAGAATGATCATCCAAACCACTTAGATGATAAGTTGTTGAACTCAGACAGTTAATTACTTAAAAGACAGTTTGATCGTACATCAGACCACACGATTAAGCAAAACACTCCTATATCAAGTCATTGAGTTCAAATAGTCAACTAACAAGCAAAACACTCGTCATTAAGTTTGAATAATCACTTGACAAACCATCTAATTACACATCAATAATCAAACAAATCACCTTGATGACATTAATTAAAGATTGAACAATTAACCTTAATTCTACATCTAAAATATTTAACATCAATAAGTCAAGAACAAATTCATAAAAAAAATCATCACATTATTGTCAATCAAAAGTTTTAAGACAATAAATGTAATAATTCATCATCTCACTTATTTTTAGCAAATGTAAAACTTTTAATTTAGTTTTTTTTTCTTTCGTATTAGAACACTTCATTCTCAAACAAAATAATTTTTGTTATGTAGTAATATTTTAGTAATACTCTTTGTATTATCGTTTTATGGTCAAATACATTCTCTTAAAATAGAAGAGTTACAAATTCTTAAACGTTAGAATTATTCAACTACTCTATATCATTTTCCAGCTGTCACTAAAATAAGTTAAAATGGCATATCATTATTATTTCAGTACAAGACATCAAAGATAATAGACACCAATAAATCATAAATAAATTCACATAAAATATTAAAATATTAATTTTAATCCAAAATTTTAATACATTGATTTATAGTTTTTCTATTTATATATTATTTATTTTATTAATTTTTAATCCATTTTAACTCGTTGAATTCCTATTACTTGTTTAAGAACTCTTCTATATTATCACATTCGTGATGATTCTAGAAGTCATTACCATTATCATAGCTAATGCATATAATTATTATCTACAGTATGTTTTTCTTCTTCTTGTAAACGTCAATTTATTTTCGGGAAGACGAGAAATAGGTTTTCAAAATTGTAAAAAACCTCATTGAAGAAGCTATGTAACATCAATAAAAGTTGGGTTAAATATGTTTTTAGTCCCTAAACTATTGGCGGTTTCTGGTTTTCGTCCCTCTTCCAAAGTAAGGTACAATTTGGTCCTCATTCTTTAGAAAAACGTTCGTTTTAGTCCTCAAAATTTTGTTTTTAGTTCTCGTTTTAGTCCTCAAAACGTTCGTTTTTTCGACTAAAACGAACGTTTTTTAAAGATTGAGGACTAAATTGTACCTTACTTTGGAAGAGGGACGAAAACCAGAAACGGTCAATAGTTTAGGGACTAAAAACATATTTAACCCATAAAAGTTTATATTTTATTTTTTAATTTTTAAAATTGGCACCATCAATTATATTTTTTTTAAGCATTATCATTTGTATTTTTTTTAAGTATTTGAAAAGTTAGACCTGACAGTGCATGAAGACTTGCAGTAGTGTTCGAAGAATCTGTAAAGTTTTCTTTATTGTCAATTGATTTTTGCAAAGAAGTAGGGTTTAAGAGGTGTGAAAAAGCTTCTTCAACAAACTACGTAACATTATCAATTATATTTTTGTATTTTTATAAGCATTATCAATTATATTTTCAAAATTTTCTATTTTTAAACTAATATTAAATGTGACCTTATAAATTAAAGTAGTAAAATATAATAAATCTTTTCCGTCTTCAATAAATACCAATTCAAAATTGGTTGACTAATAATTAAAATAATAATTTTAAATAATTTATAAAATATAATTATTGATTCAAATAATAAAAATTGTAAGAAATTAAAAAAATCACGTTTTAAAATTGATAATGTATTTTAAGTAATGAGACTTGATTATTTTAATATTAAAATTTAAAATATAAATATTACTTTTATAAACAAGTCTCATTGTCTTAAATTACGTTATGGTTCTAAATACTTTTTTTCTAGAATACTTTCATTTTTCTCTATAATTTTTAGTCCTCTTTTCAATTGTTTAAGATTGAAGATTGTTAAGATGATCCTTAAGGAGAACTATCAACTTTCATCATATCAGTTTAGAGTAAATTAATTTTCTGTCTCTTTCTTTGGTCTATTGAATTTTCTTATGCAAGTGAACCATCTACGATCATATATGGTATTTGAGTATTCTTTAAGAGTTTCTACTGAATGGTGTGTCTTGATTGTGTTTGTGTTATTTATAGGGCAGATAGGGTTTGTTTGGTTATCTTTTAAGTAAGGTAAACTAATTACCTTGTTTTAAGATGTTTAAAAAATGTTAGATTGCATGTCTGGTTGGTTTAAGAATGTTTGAATTGTTGATCTTGGTGTTTGAACCGTTGAAAATCTGATTGTGTTAAATGTTTGTGTGTTATTTGCATTGTTTGAATTAATGTTGAATTGAGGAACTTAAGATCTGATCATTTGAGCAAGCTCGTACGTATCCTGATAATGAAAGTTGTTTTTGACCAAAATACTAAGTAGGAAATACCAATTTTGAATATTTGAACAAGTCCTTTTTTTTTTCAAATCACAGTTTTAAGTCTGTTGAAATCTGATGCAGTGTTGAACAATGACAAGTTGGTGTTAAGCAGCCATTCATTATGCAGGCCTAGGAGCAATTTACCTCTAGATTGTTGAGCGCCAAGCTTGTACTGTTGAACATACAAGAATGTGAATGTTTTGGTGTTGAATGATGGCAAACGCCACTTTTTACTACAGGTTTGGAACAATTTAATTTCAGAATGCTGAGTGATAACATCCATTTTCACCTATTTTTGTATATATATATATATATATATATATATATATATATATATATATATATATATATATATATATATATATATATATATATATCATCATGAATAAATTAACTTTTTTCTAGCTTTAATCTTGTTTTATCCTAAAGTTTAATGTGTTTTCATGTTTTCTTGTAATTAGTTGTTTTATGATTGGTTTAACTTTAATATTTGTTTAAGTGTGTGAAATAAGTTAATAGGAAACAATTTTGGTCAAGGAAAATAAGCCAAAACTCAAGAAAGCATGATTGGATAACAAAAGGTGAATTTTAGGTGAATACCCATACTAGGTGCCACAATAGTCGCATTCAGTGTTGTTTACACAATGGGCAAACAAAATTAATTTGGTGAGACTATTCATACAACATTGTTCACTATTCATTCAACATTGCTCACTATTCATTTAATATTGTTCACTATTCATTCGGTATTGTTCACTAATTAAGCTAGCACTAAGATTCTAATTTAGAGATTATGAAAAGTTTGTTTAGAAGTTGAACTCGTATGTTATTAGTGTTGTGCTACTTTTATAAATTTCACTTTTAAAGTAATATTAATAATTGATAATTTTTTTTGTGATTGACTTAAACGAATATAATATGAATAAAGATTCTTAAATATAAATATTTCTTGCATTAAAAGTATTTTTGATAAAAGTTTTAAATAAGTATGTTCTTATGGTAATAAAATGACATTATATAAACATCACGTTGATATTCTTATAGTTGAAAGTATTTTTATTTAAAAGAAATATATCAATATTAATTTATCACATTGATTTCGTTTTGATATTTATTGTTTTCTTGGGACCTCTTAAAAAAGTAAAGTATATGTGACCAACATTATTTTCTCGTCAAAAAGTAGTAACTTCATCATTATATTCCTAGCTTCTACTAAAAGAAGGATCACTCACAATCTTTATTGGAATACATGTGCAAAATCATCTCTAAATTGCTAGCAACGTGACTACAAAATGTAGTGGACAAATATATAATAAAGATTCCTATGAAAACCCAAAATCTTCCTAGGAATAACTAAAATTTTCTTTGTATCCATAACCTTTATTCTTTGTTGTGCTAAGTCAAGATGTACATTGTGTAACTTACACTTATTTTTGTGAATTATATATTGTAAAGTGTCTATAAAAAGTGTAATTAATAAGGTTGAAGAGACTTTGTGTTTGCTTTTAATCAATCAAAGTAGCTTTAAAATAAGAGATTAGAGATTAATAAGATGGGTTATAGGAGTTATATCTTAAGGTTTATAATTATTTTAGATAATAAGTTTATAATTTTGAATCAAAATTATATTTTTTCTAATTTAAAAACATAGAAATGTTATTTTTAGAATGTGAAGAACCAAAATTATAATCATTTCAAATTTTAAGATTAGAAATATAACAAATTAATATTCAATTTTAAAGTTAGAACTATATATTAATAACAATTAAGAGTAAATCGTGCATATAAATTTTTTAACTTCTAAAGTTCCTATCTAGTACACTAAAGTTGTTGATAATTAAAATGGGAATACAAATCCTAAGTTAAATTTATTATCTTAAGATAATAATAATTAGAGATAATGTAATTATTTTTCTTAAATTTGACTTAAGATTCATTTGTGGTTGAATTTTCTTAATAAATTCTTTATAAACAAAAAGAAAATAGATTATGTGAAAATGAGTAAGTTGGAATTTCTTTTTAAGAAAAATATTTTTTTTACATACCTACAATTTTTACGTTTATTTGATATTATTCTTATTTTTTTTAAAATATAAAAAATTATACTTGTATAATTATTTTATTCTGTATGACATGAATATAAAATGTATCATAATACCATTACTTTTTTTTTTCAATAGTAAAGTAAATTGACAATGATTTTTTAAAAGTAAAATAAAAAACATGACGATGTTTTTGAAGACCTGGATAGGATTACCAACACTGTTTAATGTTTTTAAAATCATTAACATGATTAACACATATGTGATTATGCAATGTACTTCATAATTGATGTCTCCTCTTCCTACTTTTAGAATTTTTTATAAAGAAAATATCTAACTTTGTCTGGAGCTTTTGTCTTCCACCAATAATTAGAGTTTAACACAATATAAAGTCTCAATTTAAATTTTATGAATAAAAATATATAATTGAAATATAATATTTCATCAATTATATTCATTTTTTCTATGGAAATAAACAGTGAAAATTAATAATGAATTATTTTCTACAAATAACATTGTTATTTGGTTATTTAAACTTAAAAAATGACATAATGAAAAAGAAGTGGTATAGAATTAGATCACCTATATAATCCATTTTATAGTGAATTAAAAAGTTAACTTAGTATTCTTTTTGACAAAATTTAAGAACATATTTGCAGACTAATTTCCTATTCCTCCTGTAATTTTTAGAATGGGTTTGTTCTTTAGTGGAAATAAACTAAGAGAAGAGGGAAAAAAAAGATAATGAAAAATTGATCGTTTAAATAGAGAAAACAAAGAAGAAAATTTAATGAAAAAAATATAAATTTAACTTTTTTTTCTGTACTGAAAATTAAAAAAAAACATTAAATAATTAATTATGGACACTCATTAACTGAAGTTTATACTTTTTCAAAATAAAATAATAATAATATTAATAATAAATTAAATAATTTTAATAATTTTATATTTTATTTTTGTTCTTTTTATATAACAAAAAAAAAATTTAATTTTTATTTCTTTTTGTTTATTTCTTTTCTGTCTTACTTTTCTCTACTAAGCTAAGTATTATCTTAGGTGTACAACTTTTCATAAATATTGGTATAGTAATAATAATAATAATAATAATTAGGTTGATCACGTCTTTATAATTCATTTTTCGCTTTAATTTACTTATATTTATTAGTTTGAATCTTTCTAGTTTATATACTTCTAACCAGTTTTATATATAAATTACAGATAAAATGTATTAATTATTGTCATTTCATCACATGGACTTCACATGGGGCATGTTAATCACTCCACTAGCTGAAATAAAATATGTCTAGTTGGTTTACTTTTTATTCGTTTTTTAAAATCAGATTGATTATTGATTTTTTTAAGAGATTTGATTATTGAATTATTGAAGGTGATTGAAAATTTAATAATTACTGATATTATTTTATTTTTAAAAATAATCACGTGCAAGTATGCAGACAGTAAAATATAAAAGAAAGAAAATAGATACAATGGATCTAACCCAAACATTACGGTAAAAATTATTTTAAAAAATATAATAAAAGAAAAGTAAGATTTGAAATATTTAAATATGAAATTTACAATGCAAGAAATTTGTGTATTATTGATTGTAACGTCTCAAATAACAAATAATATATTTCATAACCAATATTTAAGTTTTTCACTGAAGTACGTATGTTTATATAAATTGGAATTTATGTATGATTAAAAAATTTTACTACTATTATGTTGTGTTTATCTTGCCTTGGACTGGATTCGCAATCATTTTCTCAGTATAACATACATATTATATAATCATCGCATAAAAATAAATAAGTAAAAGTGTACTAACATACAAAAAATCGTTCATAAAATAGATATAAGACTATTATTATACATGATTTATTTATAATAACAATTATCTCATCTTATGATAATAGTATACTCGATCATCTGGATGAAACATTGATGCGAAATCTTAGAGGATCGTGCTCTTGTGGTGGCTTCTACTGTTCTTAATTTCAAAATCATTGCTAATGTAATACACCATGTAATCCACAAGGTTAGCTCGTTAACACTTATGTCCAAAACTGACACATAGACTAGGACCTCCTACCACTCTCACCACATAACTCATCATTCTCTACTTAAAATTGGATGATTATTAGAGTATCAGGATAACCTCTAACGTTAGGACTCTCACATGAATGTGTACATTAATTAATTACAAACACATAATCTCTTAGCAAGATCTTGACCAATCTCATATCATGTTCATATTCATCAACCAATTCATCATGACATATAAATTCATATCTTATTTCAAAATCAACATAAACTTTTCATATTTCATCATATATTTTCTTAACACTTTCTTAGATATATTGCACAATAAACATAACAACATATGCATAAATTGTTCTAGACATTTAGAAAGATAATTGCAGTTTCCACAAAAACTAAACAATGTATGTTCTTGCATTTAAATTAAGTATAATTGAATGAGTATTGCAACACAAAAAGAATCAATTCAATTGGATCATTGTGGAAAAAGAAATATACTAAACAAACAACAAAGGTCATATGTTATCAACCGCCTAAACTACTGGAATATTACATATAAAATTTTTCTAATTACAACCCTCTAATTAAGATCCGATCGGTCAAACTAAATAAAAATATAACTAAAATACATGGTAAAATTTTCAATTCAATCCAATGATTAATGAAGTGATAATCTTAATTTTACTGAGATGGTTCAGAGACAAAACTAAGGTGATGATCAAGTCCCTCAAAATACGAGACTAATTTCTCTAAGCTCAGACATCCAATTAATAATTTGAGAGGTCAAAGTAATTTAATATGATTTAAGAACCATATATGAAAGTTTCAACTTGATCTAACAGTTAATTCTGTGAAAATTGAGGTTTTATCGAGACAACTTAGAAAGAGAAATAAAGTAGTTATTGACTCCCTTTAAAATGCGAAATTAATTTCTCTAAGCTCAGTCATCTAGTTCATAATCCAAGCGATCAAACTGATTCAATATATCTTATGAAATATATATCAAAATTTTAGGTTGATTGGTTAACTAGGTGAGAATAGAGGTTTTACCAGAGGACTCGGAAGCAGAAATAAAGTGGTTATCAGTTTACTAAAAAATGAGAGATTAATTCCTCTAAGTACAAATCTCAAATTAATAATCTGAACGGTCAAAATGAAGTAATCAGTTTTACGAATCATATGTCAAAATTTCAGCTTAATCTATGGGTAAACGAAATGGAAATGGAAGTTTTACCGAGATAACTCAGAAAATAGAAAACAAAGAAAACATAGTCAAGAAAACCAAAACTCCCACAAGTGGATAAGATAGTTACCCTTATTAAAACCTAGCATGCTCATATCTCGTATATTCAAATTCAGATCCTAAAATATATAATTATCATGCCCAAAGAATAGAAATAGCTCCTCTACCTCTTTTTTCCAAAAAAAAAATTCTTCTTGATCACAAAGTACCTTCCATGTAGTATTCTTTCTATGTTCTTTTCTCTTATGCTTTCACGACATTAGTTGCCTTCAGATTTTATAGGCCAAACCTTCCTGCTTTTTTGCATTTTTTAGTCATCACCACCAAAAGTTGATTGTTTGTGCATGTAGTGAGTGACCAAAACTTTATTTGTTTGTTTTCCTTGAATTATCATCAACATACACACAGTTCTATCTTTTGTAACACGAAAAGTCTTAATATGGGGGCCTTACATATACAGTCTGTCATTAACAACAAAAATTTATCAATAATTTAAATTTATTGAAAAATTGTTGATGGCCAAAAATTTGTCATAAAATGATTGTCAAATTTTATCGATAGTTAACAAAATTCATTGCTAAGAGAATTAATCTACTCTTAACTAGAAACCTATTATAAAGTATTCAAATAACACATAAATTTAGTATAAAGTAGATTTAGATGAGAGAATCACTTTTCTCAACTGCTCCTACTAAGACTGATGATTAAAACACTATACAATTAAGGTATGAAGGATTATATGGAGTATATATAAACTTACACTATTTTGAAATATAATCAGTACAAAGTGTTCCTTGCCACTTTAGTTACTTAAAATATGATTAATTTCTTAAAAGAATGAAGTTCTTATGTGAATTTGGTAAAAAGAATGATGTGTTGTGAAAGGAAATGTTGAAGAAAAAAGATAAGCTTGACGAGTATATGTGTCAAAGCTTTTTATTTAACCTATTTTACATTTATTATCATTACTACTTTACAATTTGTAGAGCTTTTAGTGTACAAAATTTATGACACCATAATTAAGTCGATAAGAAAATGTTAGATTATTTGAGGAAATTGATTTTACAAAAAGAGATATAGTTAAGAAATTTGTCTTTTGAGGAATAGGTGTTGTTGACATTGTTCAAAATCTTTTTCTTAACTCTGTTCAAGACACAAACTAAGACAATGTAAAATCTCATTGATGAAATAATGTAAAAATGATTTTTTTTTCACCTCAAGAATTGATGCCATTAAGGAAATCCACTGGAGAAAGAACAATAATGGCATTTGGAACATTTTGATCTCGAGTTATATCAAATGGATGAAAAGACAATTTTTGTCAATGACAACATTGATGAGACAAATATATATGGTGCAACTTGATTTCATGCATTTTTTTATGTGAGATAAAGTTGATAGCTAAATATTGTTAACACAAAATCGTCTAGAGACTAGATTGTCTAGCTACTTAGGTTTTGAAATTTAACAAAAACAATAAACGAAATATCGTTCTGTATGAAAAGTTATTTTAAACTGCATCTAACAGAAAAATATTTTAGAACATCTTTCATATACAAAATCCAGCTGATAATAATGTTTTATAGACTATACTATCTGATCAACAAAGTTTCTGAACATCATCTAATAAAAGGAAGAGTCTCTCTCATTGAATCATCTAATAGATGATATGGACAATAAACAACATTTTATAAACAACATATAAATGTCTAACCAAACAACGTCTTACAAGCTAGAGTTTTATGAACAGAAGCGTCTTTATCAATCACATTGACAACACTAAAGTTTAAAATGTATTTTATTCAAAACAATATTAATTCAAGCAAGCATCTTATGAAATGTACCATCTAATGAGTGACCACTCGCTGCATATTTCAAACTGCTTCTAATAAAGCATGCAATGTTTTATACCATCTGATGATCATATATGTTGAATATTTTACCAAATGATGCATTTATTAATGAAATGGCAAATGATAAAATGTTTTAAACATGCAATACAGTTTAACGTTTATCAACGTTCAAAATATTTAATGCATGTACGACAAAGTGCTTTGATGCTTGCATAATTGTTATTGATATTGGTGCAAATCACAAAAGTAGAAAAGCTTGATCAGAATCATTGCACCCAAGAAAAAGACGTTGAAAAATATAAAGAACATTTTGTAAATATTTCCCTTGAAGCATTCTGTTATGTCACATCATACAAGTTGAGTTTTGCTACGACTAAACATTGTACCTCTTCAAAGTAGACTTGAGTTTCAATTCTCACCTACAAAGGCTACCTACTCTACATCAAATCAACCTCTCTATACAATGGTCATCTCTCAAGAAAAGTTATAAATAGATAGAAGTTTGAAGAGAAGATAAGAAGAATAATATAGTGAATTTGTGAACGCTCAAACAAGCTTATTGTGCTCATACATCGTCTGAAGCTAAATTTTCTAAGAGTGAAAAACCTTAGCAAAATATCATATTTCTTTGTATTGTTTCTATTCCCTCTATGAGAGTTATCAATTTGTATTTGGTTAACATTGATTGTGTTGTACATTTTGGAAGAGAATTAAAACCTTTGGTGTTTAGTTTAGTTAAGTTAAACTGTCTAGACGAGTTGTCTAGAGTTGAACCATAAGTGGTTATAATACTTGTATACCAAAAGTGATTAAACCTAGACTAGTCGTGTTCACTAAGAGTGATGAGAATACCTATTGTAAACTTGGAGAGGTAAAACTTGTGTAATCTTCTTGAACATAGAGCCCCTTAAAAGTTTTTAAGGAAAAATTTGACATAGCTTAGGTTGAGTAAACTAATATAAAATTTGTACTTTATTTATTTTCTTTTTTTAATGTTTTTCATATAAATCATTCATAAAAAATCAACATCTTATTTAAATTACATATCTTCTACAATCCATTAGATGTATATCTTGTGAAATAATTTTAAAAATACTATTCAAAGTAGGAGTAATTATATTTACTAATTTTCTATATTAATAATATTTTGTTTGCCAACAATAATATCAATTTATTGAAAAAAAACTCAGACATTTCTAACTAAAAAGTGAGATGGAAAATCTTTTGTAACGCATCTTTTGTATTAAACATACAAATGTAATGAGATCGTTCTTGACGTTCTCTTGAATTGTCTAAAAACGATTATATCGAAAAGGTTAGACTTGATATGAGTGTCTTAGAAATTCCTTTGAGAAAAGATAAGTTATACATTAACATAAAGAAGTTTAATGTGTGCTTAGATTTGTATGCATATGTATATTTAGTATGTTACACGAATGCCACTAGTTAATCTCTTTTAGGAAATATGAAATTGGGTTGTAAATTGGACTAAAGATAACCTAAAGTATTTTTCATGAAAGAATTTCATGACTTTTGTCTTGACAGACGCAAGGTGATATTGAACCAACTTTAAGAGAATGTCGTAGAAAATTAAGTTTAATGAAAATTCTTTAAAATGAAGCTTTACGCATAAACTAAACATACCTACCATTTGTCTAACTAAAAGCTTGTAACTTTGAGATATTTATTCTCTTAATTTACCGAGTTATAGTTAAACTAATAATTATGATAGATTAGAAAGAATATTACATATATAATGTACTATCATATTTAAATTTAACTTAATGTACCTTTATAAACTACTATAATATATAATGTTACAAGTGTTCACCGACTCCACAAAACACATCTTCACACATTTATATTTATTTTAAGTCCAAGTCTTTCCTTGTTCACATTTCAACCGATTGGGGATAGTTACCAAATGTATTTCGATGTTTAAGTCAATAATTAATTCGGACGTGTCAGAACAAAGTCTTAAATTCACAATAAATATACCTACCGACCTTTGACATCTATTTATAGGTTTTTATGTGGGCCTAAGATTAACAAGACCTTAATCATGGCCTAAAATCTATTAAACTATGCTTACCCGTAACCTTGATTAATTGTAGTGTTTAAAAATGGTTGGCGCAATGTCATGACTGCTCGGCGTTCTCTGACCGCCCAATTATTAGGTTACTTATACTTGACTCAGTGTTTGACTCATAGCTAGTGAACTGCTTGACCGATCAATCTTCTTTAATGATTCCATCTGCGGTCGATTGCTACCCAACCATTGATCATACGTTATAGATAATAATATAAATACATAATGATGTAATCATTTGTAAACGTTATTATTATTATTATATATATATATATATATATATATATATATATATATATATATATTAATAAATGTATGCCAATATATTATTTTATCATTCAACTATCTCAATTTTATAAATTTAATCATTCCAAGCTTTCTTTTATGCATTTTATCAAAGTTTCTTGCAAATTTCACTAATCTAAGAAATTTGCAAAAGAGTATTGAAAGGTCATAAATTTTTAATGTAAAAAGGTTATAGGACATAGTTTTCCACTGACAAAATGGCACTATTTTTACAAGAAAAATTAAAGAAACGGTGACATTTACAAACAAATTTAAAACTTTCATAGTAAAAACGTAAAATCAACTATTATAACTTTTTATAAAAATTGTATTCATTATCCATTTTAATTTTTGTTAAAATATTTCAGGTCTTGCATATATTATTATAAAATACATTAAAAAATCTCTTTAATTTATTATATTGTAAAATGCACAAATTGAAAATGATTTGCAATGTATTATTATGTGCTTCAATCATTTTTTGGTTCTCACACCACAAAGAATAATCAAGAAGAAAAGGAAGATAATAAAGATATGAAAATTAATAGAAAAGTAAATGGACGTCAGTGTGTATATAAATCAAATAATTATTATCAAGCCCTCTCATCTTTTACCATAAAACTCTTTCTCACATTGTATGGTATATATTTATAATAGTTTTCACAGCTATGTTTTTAGTAGTTTTAATGTTATGTTCAAAGTGATTTAAAAGTAAAAGTTCACTTTTTTTTATGGTAAGATATTATTATTTTTATCAAGATGAGATATCAAATTTAAACATAATATATTGTTAAATCTAATGAAAGATTGTAATATATCACACGTTGTATCTTATCCCAAAGTAACATAAAGTATTGATTGTAATTAAATAAATATGTGTTACTTATATGGTGATATAAAGACTTGTAAATTCGGAAGAACACTTCACAAAATAAATTATGCGGAACAACTATCAATTTAATGCACTCTATTAAAAGTCGAACTCCTTGACTACAAACTAGAAAGATTGAAATTTTGTTATATTCATTATTGAATAAAGAGAAAGTTGAAGTTAGTATATGAGAATATAAATAATGATAAAATGTAAAATGACTTATACATACGATAACTAGTTAAGTTTAGGTTTAATACATGGTTCTTACTTTGGATTTGGTTCAAGTAATCTTATCTTTTAAAAAAGTTTAGTAAGATTCCATATTTCGTTAAAAAATGTTCAATTCAATATTTTCCGCTCACGCTGTTAAAAATATAATGGTGCAAATGCCACCGTGACATCTCATAAGCACGTGACATACATTAATAGGTGGACTTATATAATTTTTTAATTTAAAAAAAATCTCTGCCACGTCATCATCACCATCTCCAGACAAACCATAATTTCTCTCCAAGAAACCCTAGTCGCCGCACCATCCAGCGCCGTCACCGCCATCCTCGCCTGCAGCCGTCCTCTCCAGCGCATCACACGCCACCACCAAAGCTATGCGACTAGAACGCGAGAAACCCTAGGTCTCCACGGTTTGCTTGCAGGTCTGATTGTGGTTGCAGGTGGAGGCAAGTACCGGCGCAATTAGGGGTGGAGAAGAGTAGCGATTCGCGATCTGCAGCAGCTGGCGATTTGGCTGGTGGTTAGTGGTAGACAATTCTGTGGTGGAGATTGGATGACAGTGCTGCTAGCGCGACGACGATTTGGCTGGTGCGAGGGTGAAAATGGTTAAGATTGGTGGTCGCGGCATAGCAAGGGATCGCGTTGGGTGGTGGCGCGAGAACGAAGGTGAGATGCGAAGGTGATGGAGGTGCAACAGAAGGG
Organism: Vigna umbellata; assembly: GCF_029865625.1. Taxonomy (NCBI): domain Eukaryota; kingdom Viridiplantae; phylum Streptophyta; class Magnoliopsida; order Fabales; family Fabaceae; genus Vigna; species Vigna umbellata. Next base: position 26,378,716 of record NC_142171.1, on the reverse strand, counting down.
AGAAGACGCTTTGGTGGTGGCGCATGATGTGTTGGAGAGGACGGCTGCCGGTGAGGATGGCGGTGACGATGTTGGATCGTGCGGCGGCTAGGGTTTCTTGGAGAGAAATTAGGGTTTGTCTGAAGATGATGATGACGACATGACATTTGCACCGTTATGTTTTTAACGGTGTGGGCGGAAAGGACTGGATTGAACATTTTTTAACGAAATATGGGGTCTTACTGAACTTTTTTAAAAGGTATGATTACTTTGAACCAAACCTCTAGTAGGGACCAAATGATGTATTAAACCTTAAGTTTAATATATAAAACTTAACAATTAAATTAATAAAGCATAAAATATATATTTTAGTTTAAAACTTGAAACTTCATATATAAATTTAAAGAATGGGGACCAAGATCTTCTCTAGCTTCCTTTGAACATAAAAATGTTTGCATCCAAACTTCTGTATGCTATCTTTTAAGTTTAAGAAAAAGAAAAGGAGAAAATTTACACTTTATATATGGAATCATTTTACATTTAAAAAAAGAAGAAGAAAAAACAGAATCTTGTAGTTCAAAATTAACTATATGATCTTTCAAGCTAAAGAGACAACATGAGATTACTATTGCTTGAAGTCAAAGCCTAAGCACGAACTCGAATAATAATTATCATTATTCTTTACACATTAGTTAATCTTTCATGAGAAGCAAACACAAACACAAGAGCAACAACTTCTAATGTATGGTAATGATGTTTCTAATGTAAAACTTAATCTAATATTTTAATTGGGTTAAATATTTTTTTCCTCAAACCATTATAAAAAATGGTTTCATTTTTAAGTTAAATTATAAAATATTTAATCTTTACAATTTATGAAAATCATATATAACCTTCTTTCTAATAAATAACATGTAAAGTGTTTTTTATGTGATAAACAAAATTCCATAATGAACTATAATATAATCTTTAAATCTCAAAACATTATTTGTTGAGAAGAATATTTTATATGACTTTACGTAAACGAAATACTTTATAATTTAGATTAAAGAGAAAGATGACTTTTGTAATAATATTTAATCCATTTTTTAATTCATTATATTTTAAGGTATAAATCTAGATTTCTGAAAACAAAATTATGTAATATTTGAAAGTGGACAAGCATCATTCTTATTGTAATGTTATATAAACTTTAAGATACTAAACCATGTATTTTACAAACTAAACTTTACTCCAATATTCCAAACACTATATATAAAAACCCTAATAATTAACATTACAAAGTAATAAGAATGGACCCTTTTCCTTAAACATCTGAATTGATGAGCATGTTAATAATGGAAAGTGCTATAGCAGAAAGCTGAAAGGTATCTTTGTTTCTTTTTGTGAGTGGAGAAATGGCACCATTGTTCTTCTGCTTGAATCCATCTTCACATGTGGTAGAGGCATCGATGATTGAGCTTAGCTTGACGTTGCAATCGGAATAGCGTTTGGCCTTGTAATCTCTAATGGCTTCTCTGAAAGTGGAAATGGAGTCAGAATAGACTTCAAGACAATCATCTAAACATTCTTTGATGAATGGGTCCAAGCTCTTGTTTTTCTCCAAAAGATCATTGATGTGAGCGTTAGTATCCGTCACGTTGTGCCTTGTTATCTTGATGGAGATTAGACCTAGTTCTTCGAGGTTTTTCGCATGTTGGCTCCTATGGTTGGATTCGAATGATGCTACACAGAATTTGTAGCTTATGTTGGGGTCGGTTTTTGAGCAATTCTTGCATGTCTGTTGGATGAGACGGTTGGCAAACCCTAGAGAATGGAATGAACAGAAGATGATTGTGAGAGTGAAGAATAGGGAAGAAGAAGAAGGAAAAGAAAAAGGAAAAGAAGGGTTCATTTTCTTTAGACTTGGGTATGCTTAATTAGGGTTAAAATGTTGCATGCATGGTGATTTATAGATGGGAAAATGGTGAATTTTGCAGTGGTTGGAAAAATGTTCTTAATTTCTTGATTTGTATGTATGGTGGAGAAAGAATGCTTACATGGGAGTGGGAATAAGTTTAAGGTTGTCTTCTAAACAAGAAGGAATTGCAAGCTAAGTTACTTTGGTATTATTAAAGATTGAGTAATTATGGTCGTAAAAGCAAAAAACTTACAACAAGATTTAGGACTTTTATTTTGTTAGGTGAAGATTTTGGAAGGATTCTAGCACAAAAATATTGAAGTGGGATGGAAATAGCTACGCAAACTTTACTCAATTTTCTTCACTTTTTAATTCTATATATATTGCTGATGTGGTGGTGTTTAAGTTAGATAGTGTTATGATTGTTTGTAAACTTTGTCGACATAAATAAAATTTATAAAACTGGAAATACATTAATAAATGTGTTTTAGTGAAGTAATTTAAGAGAATAATGTGTTTATTTGATGAATTTTTAGCCTTTTTTAATAGGTTATTATTTGGACGAGAAATTTATAGATTTTTAAAAGTAATACAAACTACTAAAATAGAAAATTTTAAAATTTATCTAAAAAAAGAGAAAATTGAAATTTTACAACCGGTTATTTCTTTTTGTACATTTATAATAAAGTTTATTTTAAAAAAAAAAAGTTATCAACCAAACATGAAAGAAAAATAAGAATTTTCTACGGTATTTTTTTTTTTTTGGCTATTTAAAAAGAAAATTATATATGTACTGCCATTTAAACTCTTAAAATTTTTATAGATTATATAATATAAAGTTTAGATAAAAGAAAAAGTCAACAATAGAAAAAACAGAGTTGCTTCCTCATACTGAATTGGACCCAGCAAACGCAATATTGGATTTAATAGTTTCTTTTATGGCTTTGCTTTTAGCACCTCTGTATTTCATTTTACACCTCTTACCATTAACCGAGAAGTTTTATGATAATATATTATTATTGATAGTATTTTAGGAAAAAAATTGTTAAGAATTTCAAAAGAATATTTTTATTATTGCACTGTAATATAAAATGTTAAAATAAGTTAAATATCAATGACGAAAATAACCTATTAATACCATTTTGGTTTAAATTTTATAATTTTTTTATGTTTTAATCAATTAAATTAATAAACTAATTTTTTAAGGCCATGTATGTTTTTCAAATGGATTCTTTTCGTGTTCTTAATTAATTATATTTTGCCTAATTTGATTTTAATAGCATTCTAGTTTAGCTTACAATATATTCTAGACACATATTAGTTAACTAGATTTAATCAACGTTTATAAACTCAAAGTTATGACTTTGACACGTATTAAAAGAATTGCATGAAGTCACAATGGTTTTATTCAATTATAAAAAATAACTTGTTATTAATAACTAATCTTGAAAAACTTTTATACTAGTTAAAAAAAGGTTTAATGTCTCGGTAGGTGTAAGACTCATGAAAAATATATATTTTAATAAATAGAAGTAAGTTTTAGCGTTATTATTAGTAATAATAATGAATAGAAAAATATAAATAAGTTTTATTTTAGTTAATTATCCAAAATATTTAATTACGGGTGTGTAAAACGTGTTAAGAAAATTTTAATCCTCGAAAATGCATAAAACAAGATTACATAGTGTTGTTCGCATTATATTGTCAGCAAAACGATAATGGCCTAGTGGTAGGTGCATGTGGAAAGGGTAACTGAGACCCTGTGTTCGATTCCCACTGTTTTCACATTTTTGGTTGGTGAGTATGTGGGTCCCATATCTTGCATGAAAGAGAGAAAATATTGTGGTGCACGTAAAATCTGCAGAGGAGAAGTTTTCTCTTCTTTGGTTTTAGTTTTCTTAACTCCTTCCTTGCATGGTACATGATTAGGAAATGTGATGGTAAGTTTAAATTTTTTTTATGCCTTGGTTACTTAAGGGAAGTTAGAGTTATTTGTTTTCTTCTTTTTTTTCTAAATTGTATTATATACTCTTGGTTGGTATAAGGTTATTTTTGGGGTTACATAAATTTGTAGAAGAAATATTGGCACCTTTGTTTGGTATTATTACTCCTTATTTTCCTTATTGTTTGGTGCATTTTTGGTTGATATGGAATATTAACTCTTTGGCCAAGACTTTTGGGTATCTTGAGAGGGTTCATTTGTCTCATTAGTCATCCTAAAGTACTCATTCTAGCCTTTAAAAGCACCTTTGCACACATGAAAGTGGGGGGGAGAAAGAACATATTTTTATTATCATAAGTGAAGTGAGAGTGAGAAGTAGAAGACTAGAGGAACAAGAGTGGAGGAGTTTTAACATCAAAGAACCCATTGGAAGATTCTCTACATTTAAGAGGTAAGGGGGGGCTACTTTTCTTTGTTTATATTTGATGGGAATAAGTGTCTGCATGTAAGGGGGAGTGACCATGAAAAATGTTAGTTGTTGTAGGTAAGGGGTATATCTATGGAGTATGATAGCATGAGGTAATGGTGTTAGTTTCATCTTTAAAATGCATGGGTATACATTTTATGAAGAGTTGGGGTATACTGTGCATGTGTATAACTTTGATATTGGGTTGGGGTATACTTTGATATATGTTTTATTTGGGGTATAGCTTAATATATATGTTGCATGGGGTATAACTTTGATATGTTTAATGCATGGGGTATAACTTTATTAAATGTTTTGCATGTGTATAGCTTTATATTGGGTATAAGTTTTATGAAGGGTTGGGGTACACTTTATATATATATGTTTTGTAAGGGAAGCTAATCCTTCTTGTATATGATTTTTATCTATGTTATAATAATGAATATGAGTTATGAGTATGTTAAAATTTTGGTAATAGTAGTTATCTATTCACTTATATAAATTTAGTTTTCATGATTATAATTTTCTTATTTTCAAGTTAGTATGGTAAAAATTTTATTTTAATTATTTTGACCGTTGGATTTAGCTAAAATTTTAATATATGAATCCTAAAACCCATTTCTTCACTTTGACCGTTGGGATTTGTAATTAGAAGTCTGTACTTAGAGAAATAAATCCTGCATGTTTGAGTAAATTAATTACCCCTGTAGATCTGTTACTGAGTCATCTCGGTAAAATATATATTACGACTTATTTGACCGTTAGATCAACTTGAAAATTTTATATATGATTCCTAAGATATATTAATACACTTTGACCGATCGGATTATAAATTGAAAGTCTATGTTTGGAGAAAATAATTTTTAAGTTTTGAAAAATCTGATGAACACTATATTTCTGTTCTTAAGTTATTATGGTAAAAAAATTTCATATATATTTTATTTACCGTTAGATTGAGCCCAAAATTTAGTATGTAATTCATAAGACATATTAAGTCATTTTGACCGTTCAGATTTGTAATTAAATGTCTGTGCTTAGGGAAATTAGTGTCGCAATGTGAGTATAATTGAAAACCACTTAAAATTCTGCACTTGAGTTACCTCGGTAAAACCTCAATATCTATCTAGTTAACCGTTGGATCAACCTGAAATTTTAATATGTAGTTTATAACAAATAGTGAATTATTGTGACCAATCAGATTTGAAATCGGAGTTACAGATTTAGAGATATTAATTTCGTATCTTCTCAGGGATCTTAATATTGCTTAATTTCTATTTTTTTGATATCTATATTAAATTTCGGTGTTAATATTATATGCTGTTGTTTTAAATCTGTAAATAAGAAATTTGTTAAAAACTAGTTGAGGAACGCTTTGGCTAAGGAAAGATTTGGTACTTAAGTTGTCCATTGTGACGCACCTCTCTTTCCTGGAAGTCTACTCGACAAGTTTTTAACTTAAATCCTATTGAACAGATTATGTACTGTTAAATTATTTTGTAATATATCTTGTTGGAATATATTCAGTCTGTATGATTTCTGAAATAATTGGATTTTATTAGATTTGAATTTATGCATCTGAATATGATTATGAATTATAATGATGTGATTTATGTAGAAAGTATGTGAATATATGTGATATAGTTAATTTGTATGACTCTTGGGATGGATGGTGTTTGATGCATATTGGTGTATGCATTCTAATCTGTTAATGATGCATATTGGTGTATGCATTGATGCATATTGGTGTATGCATTCTGATTTGGTGTTTGATGCATATTGGTGTATGCATGATGCATATTGGTGTATGCATTCTGATTTGGTGTTGGATGCATATTGGTGTATGCATGATGCATATTGGTGTATGCATGATGCATATTGGTGTATGCATGATGCATATTGGTGTATGCATGATGCATATTGGTGTATGCATTCTGATTTGGTGTTTGATATATATTGATGCATGCAATGTGGTTTAGTGTGTAACTCATATTTGTTTATGTAATTTGATCTAGTAAAGTGAGTATAGTATGGTTTGGTATCGGGGTATGGTTATTGTATTGAATTGTTAGCTCACCCTTGCTTGTGTGTGCATGTGAATGCGATGATCGTATAATGCGTGATGTTATACGGGAGTAGATGTTATTACAGATGCGATGGCTGACGCTTTTGAACATGCATAAAGGTCGAAAGAGAGATGGGATAGAAGACTTGGGATTGTGATTTTAGTGTTTTAAAAATTTATTTCGATCCTGACTATGTGGACATTTTATTTTCGGAAGAATCGATTGTAATAAATAATGTACTATTTTCTGTCTATGTTGAAGTTTAAAATTTCAAAATTTCTACATTTATTTTTGTACGGAAAATTTTAGTCGATGTAGCGCCAAAAATTCGGGGTGTTACAGTAGGTCCCTATTTTTGGCGTATAGGTTCCTTTTCTTTTCGGCGTCTCAATTGGGTCCTTTTTTGTGTAAAATTAAAGCAATTAGGGGTCTGCCGTCAAATTAAACAAACGGCCGTTAAGTTTGGGTTTGGTGGCATGATGACTGTATTGATTAATCACACGTGACATTAAAAAAACGAGTATGAATTGATTTTTTTATTAAAAAATGGATTGCACAGATGTTAAATCATGTAACTTAAGGACAAACTGGAAAAAAAAATTATGTGCAGCTGCAACTGAGAAATCGAAATCAGATTGGGGAAAAAAATTGGACTCCAAATTAGGGTTCGTGGGAGAGAAAAAGAAACCCCAATAATTCCCCAATTCAAGCCCTTCAAAGAAATTTCCAAATCCAATTTCATAACCTAACCCCAAAATTGCAACAGTTGAATTCCAAATCATTTTACAATCTGCAGAAAGGGAATCAAAAACCACCACCCCCAATTCGCGGGCCACACGCGAAAACAGAGAACTCAAAAACCCCAGATGAAAACCCTTGCCACGAAACGCAGAATAGGGCTGCTTCTTCCCAATTAACCTAACCTGCTCCAAAAGTCCGGACTCAATGTGGACATTTTCCAGCACGTTAGCAATCAAGTTAAAAGTTGTCTCCTGCCTCTCCAAGAACTCCACAGACTCTTCCTCGAAGGAAATAACTTGCTGGGTAGACGAGATTGGTCCAAGATTACCATCATTTAAACCCAAATTCAAGCACTGGACCTATAAACATGGTGGGGGCCGTTCACCACTCCTCTCGAGGACGTCGTACTACCATCTTCCGCAGGCTTAGAAGCCACACTGCTCGAGGAACCAAAGTATTCTCATTCCCGGGACTATCATTGTAATTGGTCAGGGGTTGGTGGTTTACACTGATGGGCGAGCTCTGAGACGATGAATTTTCCGCAATGAGCAGTTCCCTCGGAGTGCATGCAACAGAAATAGTATGCGAGGAGAATTGATCAATTAAACAAGTCACCAATCTGTTGGCATCGGACGACGAAATTGGGATATAGTTCTGCGACACACCGGCCAAGAAAGCCCTAGCAATGCTGGAGCGAGGTTCGCCGATCGCGGAAATGATTACTTCGCCGGCGAAGGTAGTGAGCTCCTCGGCAAAATCCAGCGACGCTTGCGCGGCCTTGGAGACGTAGCCGGTGAAATCGACGAAAAAAGAGGTCACGGAATCGGCGTTAAAAGGGTGCGGCCAGAAGGACTGAGTGAAGGAATTGGGAACGGAGCGTAGAAACTCGACTATGTACATTTAATTTTTTAATTCAAAAATTAAAAAAATATAATTGACACACGTTTTTAATGCCACGTAAATTAAAACTACACCGTCAGCATGCCACGTAATACTCTCCTTAACGGCGTTTGTTCAATTTGACGGCAGACCCCTAATTGCTCCAATTTTACAAAAATAAGGATCCAATTGAGACGCCGAAAAGAAAAGGGACCTATTTGAGATTCACGCCGAAAATAGGGACCTACCGAGACATTAAACCTTAAAAAAAAATTATACCAATTTTCGAACAAATATAAAAAAGTAGAGAATATAAAAAATATTTGACTTTTTATATTGGTTCTAAAATAGGTATAAAAAATCTCACTCTTTACAAAAAGGCTCACTTTTATATTGGTTAGGCTCAGAGAAATATATTTCTAGAGAGCTTAACTAACCCCTTTCATAATTATATATTTATATATGTGAAGGTGAATAGAATAGGAAGACTAAAAGACAAAAAAACTCTCTCCTTTAGGGATAAAGGTTATCTAACACTAAACCTCTTAACTTAAACTTTTTATATGGATTTATAAGCTATTTACACACTTCCTCTCAAATTAGAGCATACAGTTTGTTTGATCCAACAAACTCAATACATATTTATTTTGTCAACAACTTCTCACGAACAAAATGACAATCAATTTCTACATGTTTAGTTCTCTCACTGTATTTGATGCAATGTGGAGAGCAACATCCCTATCGAATGCTCCGTTTGTGTAGAATGACGTTCCTTACTTGCCCCTGTGTTATCCTCCTGCACAGTTTTCAGGGTGTTATCCTTGAGCTTGGTTCCCGCAGGCTGTTCCACCCTTGTTGGAACAAAATGTTGAGCGATATGCTTCAACCAAGTGGTCACGTTCTCGGCCTTAGCTACGTCCTCGACCCTCAAGGCCGTCAGTTCTCCTTCATACTTGTTTCGGTTGGATTGGTCTGAGGGTCGGTCGTCTTTTCTTGCTCTGCTCTCTTTTGATCTTCAATCCTCTCCGAGAACACGATCCACTCCAATGGGTTGTTGACCTGCAGAAGACACTCCGACGCTCAAGTGAGACATGTTTCATAAAGAGGTCTATATTTGTTTGGAATAGAAAAAGATATATGTACCTGGATACCAATTGTATATTTATAGGACTTGTGACAGCCAAGTCTATTGATTAACCATTAGAGCAGTATATTTTTGGGCAATATAACTTGCCAATCACTCATAAATACCGTATATTCGTCCTTAATGTGGCCATTAAACGTATTAATTGGTCTTTTGATGATATTTACCTTTCTTGATTAGTTTGTCTATCAATCGGTCGGTTGCTAGGTATAGCACAATACTGTTGTTGCATCTTCAACATCCATTGTTGCAACGCTTTGATCATCTTGGTCGAGTCTTCTGTATTAATGTGTTTTGTGGTCACCATTGAGTTTTCTTCAAGATCATCAGGCCCCACGGTGGAAGCCAAAATGTTTCGGGTGTGGGGTCTAGGATCACAATCAAGACACTCCACGTCACATTTTTCTCTAGACCTCTTAACGCCATTTTTCACAGTCCTGGTTACAAAATTCTCTTAAGTCCTTAATGCTCATTCCCCAAGCCGTGCGGGGGTACTTGCCAAAGGTACTCTGAGGCTCAAGTGAGTGATATGATTGTTCGATTAACATAATAGTAAAATCTTAAATTCACAGTAAATGTCATCATCTATCTCTTTAATTGAGACTCATATTTATAGATTTGGAGATAAACTTATAATTAGCTTAAGTTTAATTATGGTCTAATAACTACTAAACACACTTTATCTATAAGTTTGATTATTAGAGATCATTAAGCATTTAGATGACTAGTCGACTATTCAACTCATCAATCGGTTACTAAAGTAGTAGAGTTAGAATGTTTTGACGTTCCCCAACCGTAATACTCCATACGACTGTATAGGTAAAAGCTGATCAAACGGACATACGATACATTAGTAAAATCCTAAAACATAAAAGAAAGATGTTTTTAATAAATTAAAATTTACAATAAAAATAATAATTTTGACTAAACTTAAAATCATAATTCAACTTAGTTATTGAAATTTTAGTTTAATTATTAATATTTGAGTTTAATGAACATAATGTTATAATTTTTTTTATTAATAAATAAAAATGACTGTCGCTATAATTTTAAAAAAAAATTATAATAAAATTTATGATTCCATACATTGTATATTGTTTTCTTATTTCACATATATTGTAACACATTTTTTATATATAATAATATTATTGAAAATTTATTCTAATTTTCACATTAAATAAAAAAATATCTAAGAAAGTATAAATTTATTATTTTAAATTTTAGATTGAAAATACTATCAAAATCTATGTGAAAGAGACTAGTTAAAAATTAGTGAACCCTCTAAAATGTTTACTTATTAAAATAGTCGTACTATAGTCATAAATATATCACTACTTTCATTTATTATAAATATAGATATTATTATATATCAAGTGACTTACTAAAAAAATTTAAAATAAAATCAGATTTAGTCTTTAAATATCCAGAAATTATAAAAAAAACTCCTACATTACTTTGACGAATAAAACTTAAAAGTAAAAAAAAGAAAAGAAAATAAAGGACTTTTACAATTTGAACTTCATTTGAAAATGGAAAAGATGAAAAAACAAGTGGATAAGTAGTAGTGAGGTTAAACCTCTGAAACCCAACACAAAACCACGCAACAGAAGAACCTAAGCACTCACTCACAATCGTCAATGGCGAGGCTTAAGACGGGCATTGATTCGGCGTTCTGGGACCTCAACGTGGCCTCGCCGCAGTGCCACGACGGCTGGGCCAAGTCCGTTCCCGGAGAACCTTTTCCGGTAGAAGCCTCCGTCGCCAGCAAAGTGCTCCGCCCCCAGCAATTCTCCTTCCTCCGAGACGAGCTCCCTTTTCCCATTGTCGCTCCCTTGCTCTCTCCCACTTCCCCCAAGGATTTGGGCTCCTTCGGTCTCCAAGCCCTTCTCCTCAAACTCTCCTCTTCTCGCTGGTACCTAACTTTTTCACTCTCAAAATACTTGCTTTCGCTACCCTTTTGTTCTCTTTTGTTATTTTGACAGTTCTTGTGATTTGGTTGATGTTTATGGCAAATGGGGTCTCCAGCTTTTGAGAATTGGGAATTTTGATATTTATTTTGTTTTCAAGTGCAGAGATTTTTTTTTTCAATTATTAGGAAAATGATAGCAACCCACCCTTTTAACTTTCTTTTTTTCTTACTATTGTTTGAAAGGAAATGTTTGGATGATTTTTTCGCGTTAAAAGTTTTAATACAGAAAAATTAGAATTAGCTTATGTATAAATAGGTTTGTAGAATTTGTTTTATTTAACTTCTCCAAATGTTTATTTTTAACTTGTGCTAGATTTAGCGCATGAAACTTTATTTCATATTTTTCTTATTTTTTCTTTACTAGAAGGGTTTATGGAAAATTTTTTATGGATAAATCCTTTTTGGAATACAATTTTTAGCAATTATCACTTTTCGTATAATGCGATTTTGTAGCTTTTAGTAAATTTTAATGGTTGAGTGTGATAGAGAGTATGATACTAATGCTTTTTTCTTTTGTTATTAGGAATAGTTTTTTTTAGACTAGAAGACATTCTTTTTATGATGCCAAAGACAGGTACCCGGTGGTATCCTGCATTAGAGGTAACCCTGGTTGAGTTTGTTAGGACTTTAGTTAGTTACAAAGCTCTGTCTCGGAGTATTTAAGCTGGAATAATCCTGGAGCAACTGAATTTTTTTGAACAGTTTTTGTTTGAAGGAAAAGATTCTTTGTAATATTGGATGTTTTTATTGTGTCCTTCTAAAGGAAGGAGTGTTTTTCTAACATTATTATTAGAAGAAGAAATGTTTGAAAATTCTAGAAATTAATGCATGGTCACCTATGTGCAAGGTTGTGAATTGTGGCTTGATATTTTGGAAAACTATGAATAAAAGCGGCTGGTGTAACCACAATTATCGTCAATGACACTCCACTAACCTTGATGCATGCTTGAAATTTTTTATGTGGACAGTTGTTTAAAACCTTGGCTATGTGGAGATGGGAGGGAAAGTATAGATGTATAGATATGATAGGTATATACAACGAAGAAATGTCCATTGATCATTGCTCAAAATATTAAAATAATTGTTAATTTCTTCTAGAAAAGAAGAAAAAACACATGAAAAATCTTTTTGTTATTTTCTCCATTGTTAGCATGTATTTGATTTGGTTGAATGTGGGGGCGGATGGATTGGGAAATCCCACATCGTATGTCTCATATGGTGGGTTTGGCTTATGTATGAGTTGGTCATTTCACTTAATGTCAATTGATTTTGAATTGAATTTGATATGATATCTGAACTTATATCTTATCTTGGTAAATCGTCTATTCAAAAAAATAGGTTTACTTGTTTTGGCAGACATTTGTGGAGAGGATTGTTGGGAAGTCTCACATCGCCTTCCTTAATTCTTGAGATGCAAGTTGTTAGGAAGTCTCAAATTGCCTACCTTAATTCTTGAGTTGGAACTTATATATAAGTTGGGCCAAGCTTAATGTCAATTGAATTTAAGATGAATTCTGATTAGAGGTGCCTGCATTAAATTTTGGGTCATGTGAACCTCCAATAGTCATTTATGTTCTTGTTTCTTTTTTCCGTATCCAATTTCTCATTTTTTTTCCTTTTCTATTTAGTGATTGTGACTCATGCAATTTGGTTAGCAATTGAAATCTTATGGGACCATTTTTGTTTTTCAAGGGTTTTTTGGCACAGGTGAAAGAAAGCCCATTATATTCTCCTTAAAAACAAGTGTATGTTTGTGTGTGTGTTATGATAAGAAGCCAAGCTCAGCCTTTAGTCAAGTGCATTTTTTGGGCTAATTGTGCTTTGCGTTGAATACTGGGACAAAGGGGGTTTCAAGCATTTTGAAAGGGTAATTTTTCCTTTACTAGGATATACTTTTCAGTTATTTCCAGGAACTGGAGAGAGCTATTTGTTTCTGCTTGTTCGTTTTGAAGTGCAGGTTAGTTTTTGTTGAATAGGACAAAATGAGTAAGAGGCCAAACATCTCTTTTCAGTCAAAAGAAGAAACAGAAAATGCTATTTGTATTATGTATATATCTTGAAGAAAGTGGCTAGGGGGATGTCTTGTTTAATCATCTTTCATTCAAATATTCAATCCCCAATTTGTTGAAGATGTATTGAGAGTGGTTGCTTGTCATTTTCGAGTGGTAAAGGTGTAGCATAGAACCAGCATATGCATAATATAAAACATAAAGGTAATTTCATTGTACTTACTTGGATTGCATGATTTTAGAGCCACTGAGTGTAAACGGTTGATTTTAGTACCTACTTATTTTGTGTTTCTTTTCATTATAATTTTCTGATAAATGTGAGTAACATAAAACAGTAACTAAGCATATATGTTCACTCTTTATTGAGTTTTCAAAATGTTCTAGAGTTTCACCCTATACAGCACCTTAGCTATAGTTCTTTGTTAGTAGAATATTATCAGAGGCAAAAAGGACAGCCAAAACTATCTGCAGACAGTTTGTATACATTATGAACTGATTATATATTTATATGTAACGTTTAAAATTTCAACTTTTCAATATTCTTATATAACTCAATTATGATCAATACAGGTGGCTTACAATGACCGGACAGTTTCGTCCCAGGAAGCTGATTGTTGGTGTTAAAAATGAGATTTCTAAGGCTGAAGATTTTGATCTCTCCACGGTCAAGGATGTTGCAAAGCATTTCGTTGACAAGGCACTTTTTTCGCTTGGGTTAACATTTCAGTATGCTTTTTCTCCTTCAACATCCGTATTGTTTGGTTTAGAGGGCCATGGTGAGAAAGCAAAATTGCGCAGCAAAGTGATGGTTTATCATAAGGCATGGATTTAACCACTTGTTATAATTTTTTATTTTTATTTTCTTCTGTGAAAAGATTTTCCTGTTTGAATCAAGTTTGAGATTACATTCAGTCAAACTGAACATTTTAATGGACCTCATTCATTCACATTTATATAAGCATATTCCTCATTTCAATGTTGCTCTGTTATCGTGCCATGTTTTTCTTTTGTCTATAATGAAATATCTGAAACACAAGATCTCTTGCAGCTTCCTGATCATGATCTTACATTAGAAGCAGCATGGCCTCAATTGTTTCTTGACCACAAAGGAAAATATTGGGATGTCCCTGAGTCTTTATCTGTTGATTTGTCATCCCTTTTGTCTGAATCTGGAATCCGTTGGCGTGTTGGGTTACATAAAAATGGTGGTAATCCCCAGCAAGTGAATGCAACAGATGGTAAGCCGCCATTATCTCTGCTACCAGGGTTATCTCTGAAGAGTGCCGTGAGTTATGAGAAGATTAAATACTTCTGGAGAGATAAAGGCACCGTGGAACAAGGGAATGAAGATGTGGTTCCATATGATGTGCGTCTTAACGAACCTCACTCAGCTGTGTTTGGAGTGATTGGTAATTTTCTAGACTGTTTGAGATGAGAATAAGTATTAAAGTATGTTTTATGTTGTGTTGTGTTTTTACACATTTCTTCATAATTGCTCAAGCATTCAACTTCTTTATCATTTTGATGAAATTAAATAGCTTGTGTAGAAGAGAAGAAAGGAATACTGGCACTACAGTGAATTTATATTACAAGTGTGTTTTGATGTGCTGCAAAATGCAAAGCATTGAAAAATATAATGGAATGCAAAAGTTACTCCTCAGAGATCATTTTAAGATCCTCTAAATGTTGTCAAGATTTCTGAGGTATTTTCTAACAAATTTATTGTACAAACAAAATTCAAATATGTTAATAACGAGAGCTTTGCTTGCTTAAGTTGCAGATTCTGTTTGAATAAACAGTTTTCGTATATGGATATGAATGCAATCAATGAATTCCATGTTGGATGACATAAATTTCTCTCGATCAATTGTTTTCCCTTTGAACATATTTTGCCATTTTGTGGATGAGGATGTTAGCTGTGTAGACAAGTTTTGGCAATTTTATTATGCATGAATTGTTTTGCTATCGGTTCATAAACATTGTAGGTGGCACCTTTACTTTGAATGGAAGGAGCTTTTCTAGCACTAATTCAACAGAAGATTTAGGGGTGTCAACAAGCAAGAGATTTCAATTTTTTGGTGATGTGTTTGGCTCAGTTGGTTACTCCTTTCAGCGTGGAAAATTCACAAAAAAATATGGGGACTTGACCAGAGTAGATGCTCGTCTGGATATTTCTTCAGCTTCAGCATCTGCAAAGAAGATTCTGAATGGTTCCAGGGCTGATGTTGGTGAACAACTACCAGCTTTGCCCAGGCTAAATTTAATCTTTCAACAACAGGTGAATTTTTTTCTCTGCTGATAAAAGCAAACTATCTTCCTGTGTATGTTGTTAGGTTGGATGTCTTTGTATCAAGAACAAGTTTTAACTGCAATGCATGTTTGTTTAATGTCTGAATAAAGTTCTCCTTAAAGAGATAAAAGGAAGAAAAAGTTGAATTCACTTTTTTATAATCTAAAATTAATGTATACATAAACTAATTAAAAAGGCTCTTTTATATAATTTGCTTAAATTTTTACTTTTAACTTGTGCATCACCTAATTTTAGCTCATGATATAGCTTATTTTTGGCTTAAATGCTTACTTTGTCCTCATGTTAAGAGGTGAATTTCTGTTTAGTATCCGGTTTTAAAAATGAAGACGTTGAGTTCCTATGCTTACGTTTGGTCTGAGTATATCAGGATCTGAGTATTTCAGTATTTTGGACTGAGTAGGTTCAGCAACTATTATATTCCAGATCAGCAGCATACTGTACCTGATAACCTTATAACTGTGATAAAGATATATGTAGGAAAATAAAATAAAGTTGTTTATCTGTCCACTTGTAGGTTGCAGGGCCAGTTGTTTTCCGAGCAGATTCCCGAATTGCACTGGAAAATGGTTTGGCGATAGAGGATTTCATTTGCAGCCTGAGTTACTCCTTGAAGTCATTTGAGTCTGGAAAGGTTGTTGCTTGGTATTCTCCAAAAAGGAAAGAGGGAATGGTTGAGTTGCGAATGTATGAGTTTTAGAAGATTGAAGCTTCCATTCATGCATTCTTCAAAGATACACCTTTCAATCCAAGAACCCCAACATGGTTGCTCTAAAAGTTGCATTTCGATTACATTACATGTTGCATGCATCATATGATCTGTTGAAACTCAGCACCATTGATTTTGTAATGCCAAAAGGGTTTAGTTGTGTAACATTTTCTGCATAAGCCTAGTACATTTCACATTCAAATTCTAAAGAGAATCAAAATGCTGGAGTTTAAATGAATTTGTCTTAAAAGCTCTATAAGTTGAGATCTTTTTGAAGCTGGTGAAACTGACAAAATGATTGAAAGAAACAATATAAAACCAGTAAGAACTGGTTTAAACTGATATTTTTCAATCTTAAGAATGAAACATTCTAAAGACAAATAAAACATGTAAGTTTAAATTGGTACAAATGATAAAGTTATTGAATTACACAATGTATGCTTACATAATTGAAGCAGATGAAAAAACGTATGAAATAAAGGTTTAATAAAAATGATAGCTTACATATAAATTAAAGGTTTAATGTCTCGACAGGTCCTTATTTTTGGCGTCTCAATTGGATCTTTATTTTTGTAAAATTGAAGCAATTAGGGGTCTCCCGTCAAATTGAACAAACGCCGTTAAGGAAAGTATTACGTGGCATGCTGACAGTGTAGTTTTAATTTACGTGGCATTAAAAACGTGTGTCAATTATATTTTTTTAATTTTTGAATTAAAAAATTAAATTCCTTCACTTAGTCCTTCTGGCCGCACCCTTTCAACGTCGATTCCGTGACCTCTTTTTTCGTCGATTTCACCGGCTACGTCTCCAAGGCCGCGCAAGTGTCGCTGGATTTTGCCGAGGAGCTCACTGCCTTCGCTGGCGAAGTAATCATTTCCGCGATCGGCGAACCTCGCTCCAGCATTGCTAGGGCTTTCTTGGCCGGTGTGTCGCAGAACTATATCCCAATTTCGTCGTCCGATGCCAACAGATTGGTCCAATGCTGATCTATTGGCTTTGAATTTGGGTTTAAATGATGGTAATCTTGGACCAATCTCGTCTACCCAGCAAGTTATTTCCTTCGAGGAAGAGTCTGTGGAGTTCTTGGAGAGACAGGAGACATCTTTTAACTTGATTGCTCACATGCTGAAAAATGTCCACATTGAGTCCGGACTTTTGGAGCAGGTTAGGTTAATTGGGAAGAAGCAACCCTATTCTGCGTTTCGTGGCAAGGGTTTTCATTTGGGGTTTTTGAGTTCTCTGTTTTCGTGTGTGCCTCGCGAATTGGGGGTGGTAGTTTTTGATTCCCTTTCTGCAGATTGTAAAATGATTTGGAATTCAACTATTGCAATTTTGGGGTTAGGTTATGAAATTGGATTTGGAAATTTCTTTGAAGGGCTTGAATTGGGAAATTATTGGGGTTTCTTTTTCTCTCCCACGAACCCTAATTTGGAGTCCAATTTTTTTCCCCAATCTGATTTTGATTTCTTAGTTGCAGCTGCACATAATTTTTTTTCCCAGTTTGTCCTTAAGTTACATGATTTAACATCTGTGCAATCCATTTTTTAATAAAAAAATCAATTCATACTCGTTTTTTTAATGTCACGTGTGATTAATCAATACAGTCATCATGCCACCAAACCCAAACTTAACGGCCGTTTGTTCAATTTGACGGCAGACCCCTAATTGTTATAATTTTACACAAAAAAGGACCCAATTGAGACGCCGAAAATAAGGACCTACCGAGACATTAAACCTAAATTAAATAAAAAGCACCAATAAACTAGTGAATTACAAAATCTAGTAAAAAAAAATCGGTGCATAATTAAATATAAATTAAATGTATAACAAAATAAAAATTATATTTAAAATAAATACAAAATTAATAAAAACACACATAATTTCATTAAAATTAATATAAAAGAACTTAATCTCACTTTTTCTTATCTTATTAATTAGACTGACACAATAAAATTAGAATTAGAAATATTTTAAAAAATTGAAATTTCGTAAATATCTTTCGTTCCAATTTTTCTTCTCATATCCTACGTCTCTTCATCTTTTCCTAACACACACACACACACATATTTCATATTTTTTTCTAATAATAACACATCTTTAAAACTACTTAATTTATTTTTCTATATTCATATTTTATCTAAATAAGATAGAAATTTAATCATAAGAGTTATTTAAAATAAGAATAAAGTAAAAACTCAAATTATTTAAAAATAAGCATGCTATAGTTTTTTCCCTCACACTCAAGGCACCTTGGAAGACTTCAAGTTGTCTTTAAACATATTGCCACACATCCCATATAATCAAATTTAAATTTACCTTTTGATTTATGATTTTAAATTTTTTTTACTCTAAAATATTAAATAAAATAAAATAATTTATATAATTTGAAATATTAATTTTATATTATAAAATGTATATTCAAAATATAAAATTTATATTTTAGAATGTATAATCCAAATAAAAAAAATCAGAAGGTATAATCCAAAATAATAAATTTGTATTAAAAAATATAAGAATTTAGAATATAAAAGAAATAATTACATTTCAAATTGGTGTGGTACCGTGATAAGTGATAAAAGAAGTTTAAGGTTTTTCCTAACATTGTAGGGGCGCGGTTAATAATTATGAGGGTGCAGGAAGCAATAGCTGACAACCAAATATCACTTTAACCTAGTCTCTTCATGCTTAACATTTCAGTTTTTTTTATCTCTCTCTCTCTCTCTACTCTACATTTGGAAAAGCAACTCTAACAAAGCCAAAAATCCCTTCTCTCTACTTCAAACCATTCTTAATAAATTCCTAAAAACCCTTTAATCTATTTGAAATCATACATACATCAACCTCAAGCTTAACACTGAATTTTTTATTCTGTATTCTAAATTACACATTCCAGAATATAAATTTTGTATTTCATATTCACATTCTGAAATACAAAATATTGATATTTAATGTTTTAGATTATATAATCCCAAATATTTTGAATACAATGATATCAAGAATGATTACAAAAATTAGTTTTACATTTGTTGCATCCAGTGAAAAAATAGGCCAGAATATGATCAACAGATAGATTCACTTACCTATAAACTACAAAACTAATGTAATCCATAAAGACAAAACAAGGTAAAAAGGCATGAATTTTGGTTTTGTTACTTGTGAAACTATCTTCATGTTAATTTCATGATATTCAAGACTTATTCAAACATGAATCATGTTATGTAGTTTCTATGCAAGTGTTTTCAAAGGACAGTGATGATACAAATTTGAGATATAGGACTAAACTGAAACTTTTAAAAAGAAAAAGACCAAGAATGAAATTTAGTAAAAGAAAAAAAAATAGAGAACATGAGCATGTTTTAGCCTACAAATCATAAACAGATAATGTAACTTTAACAAGGGTAGAACAGAAATGTATGATTAGAGTTTTGATTCAGAAACTACATAAGGAAAGCAACAGGTTATTATAACAGAAAAGGAATATAACATTTTAAGACCAATTAAGAGAAAGGGTTTATTCAAATGAAAATACATTTGTCAAAGATATTATCAAAAAATAGTGTTTCATGCAGTGGCCAAACCCTACTCAACCACAGCCAACAAGTCACTTGCTTTGCAGAAGCAGTGCTTTGCATCAGTCCCCAAATCCACCTGATAAATTATGATGACAAAAGCATTTAATTAGTAATAATGGCATTAAAATAACTAATGCTGTCAATTGTAATGAGCTAAGTTGTAATTACAACTTAGAATATCATTAGATAGATAAACACTAAGTATACTTTAAAGCAAAAAATTTGAAGTCCCCCTTACCTCATAAGCACTCATGTCAGTGAATAGTACCTGCAAAAGACAAATCAGAGTTAACATTTATAACAAAAAGTTGGAGTTGATTTTCAATGCTGTATGAGATGATATTTATAATGAGAATTTAAATTACAATGATACCCTAAAGTTAGTACTTTTTTCAACAAGGACTTCTCTTATCAGGGGATGTATGTGTAATGTAAACTGAGATGGCAATGTAATGATTTTAGAACAGAGAAAAGGTTTGTGCAGAATTTTAAAGAAAATGGAGGCTCAATGTAATTTGAGAAAACTGAATACTTTACTCTATTTTTTATTATTGTTTTGTCTTTTGCCAATTTCTATTTCACCTCCTTTGCAGTAATTAAACTTGTACCTTTGTTCCAGCCTTTAGTTCTCCAGCCTCAGCACCAACATTTAGGATCTGAAATAAATATGAAAGAAAATTACCACATATTATATCAAATTACCCATGAAAACATTTGCAGAACCAAAGTACTAAATGTATCTATGTCTGCTTACTTCTCCCACGAGATATCGCTCAAATTTCACGGCTGACTTGGGCAGCAAAACTCCCCCAGCTGTTTTCTACACGAAAAACACATATTCAGAAATCAGCTATGCATCATGGAAAAAAAGTACTGTGTCAGCTGCAGAATAAGTTATTCTAATCTAAGCATATAACAAACTTTTGCAAACCGGTATCCTAAATTACATCAAATTAGTTCATAATGCAACAGATGAAGCCACCAACTAGTTATAATACTACATCAGGTGTTATTTGACCATCACTTTCTCTGTCATTCTACCAATTGGGTAAAAACAATGATAAAACAATGATATGAAGTCAATAGATAACTAGAAATTCAACAGATGGTGGAAGAAACACTGTCAACAAATAGAGACCAACAAAAAATTCAATCAATTGTAACAAACAGATTGCCATGCTAATGCTATGTCTGCGTGCGTGACTAATACAACAGAACCTTAAATACCTCAAAAATTAACACATTCAAGAACACTTAGAAAAAGCTCCTGAACTATAAAGTTCGAGATCAGAACTAATACTTCTCAACAACATGCACTGCATCATACCACTACATTTACATATCTTTAATAGGCTTTAGAACACATTCTATACCTTCTACTTACATAATTCCTTAATATTATGCATTTGGATTAAGACTGCAACTTATAATGGTTCATTTAAATAGCAATTACCTACCCTGGACAGCATCATTGGGTCTCACTATAGGGTGACATGGGCGTTTTTGTTTTTACCAACACAATACAAAACCAAGCTCAGGACATTGCCTGAAGAAACCTCAGAATAATTTTTAATGCATTTGTTTCACTTGTACACAAGTGGCACCAACTTGGAGGTAGTTGTTGTGATTGTAGTTGCTATTGAAATACAGTGACCAAAATTTTTATTTCATAGCAAAATCTAAATAGATTTCTCAAAATCACATCAAACTGCAAGTTACCCAAATAGAGAACCCGCAAACTTGTCCAACATTTCAGATAAGGTATAGTTGGAATATGATACACTAAAAGATTAAGAATAAACAACACCCCATGTAAAAATATTTGGTTTCATGGATAAGAGCATAGCATACCTCTGATAGCTCTTCCAAACGAATAAGAACTCTGTCAGCCTGAGGCACAACCTGCATCCCAAAATCATAACTTAGAAGAAAAAATTTGAACTTTCAGAAATTTAAAATAAGGGAAAAGGGGGGAATTAGTGGGATGGTGTAGGCTACAAAAATAAAACCAATTCCGAAAACCCTCTTAAAGAAAAAGGAAAGAACCTTAGTGGGTTCCCATTTTTTGGCAATTGCATTGATCTTCAGAGTGCTCCTCTGCGAAACTGCATTCGACCCATATAAGAAAAGGTTAAGAATTTCAGTACGAGGTTGAATTTGGAAAACAAAATTGAAAGATGCATACATGAGGGCCTCTTGTTAGAGAAAGAAATGGCACTGGTTTTGTGTAGGAAAGGAGTTGGCAGGGTGAGAAACGTTGATGCCATGGATAAGAGAGAAGAAACGTTGTAGCAAAGAATGGAGTAAGGAAACCAGGTTAAACCCTCTTAGGTTTATCTGTTCGGTGGCTAAAGACCAAGGAAAAGACAAAATGAGTGCCCCAAAAATCTGTAGAAATTTGAGAAAGTACTAGAACTTGTTAGAAGGAAACTTCTATCATAGAATATTTCACATTCTGAATAATTTTTTTAATTTTGAACAAAATAATTAGCGTTTTATTTTGAGATAGGTATAACAGAAAATTAAGAATTAAGACCGAGAAAAGGGATAAAAAAAATTACAAATCGATTGAAATAAGACATATTTATATCTATATATAAAAGAATTATTTTTGTATAACTTTTTTTTATGATATTTTTTAAATAATCGTTTTTTTAAACTAAAATAATTATATTTTTAATTACATTCTTTAAATAATCGTTAATTTAAATTTAGTTATTTTTTAAATTAAAATAATTATTTTATAATCAACTTTTACTTAAAGTTAGTTATTTTTTAAATTAAATAAATTATCTACAATAAAATAACACATATACGCGTATGTATTTCTACTAGGAAATAAAGTTAAAAGAAACTAATTAGTTTTTATTAAAAAAATAAAATTTATTTACCTATATTATTAATAAAGGGAATTTATATTTTTTACTTTTTAATAATGATTTTTTAAATTTAAATGACTGTTTATAATAAAAAAATAATTTTTAATTTTAATTTTAATTTATAAATAATAAATTTTTTAAATTCATATAATTTTTATAATTAAAAAACCATTTACATAATAAAAATAAAATTCAATTATTATATTTACTATTTTTAGAAAACATCTTTTATAGTTTGTTAGTATTTTTTTATGTTAATGATTAAAAATTATTTTATAGCTTAATAAAAATTTTAGTGTAGCAAAAAAATTGGGCATACAAGCGGTACATCCACATATGTGTATTCACTTTTTATATGATAAAAAATAATAAAATTAAAATTAAAAAAGTAAATGTAAATAATTTTATAATAAAAGATAATTTTTGTTTAATTTGTAGGTAATATTTTTATTATAGATAATTATTTTAGTTCAAAAAAAGTCAAATAAAAAAATTAAATTTAAAAAAAATTACTTAAAAAGATAAAATTAGTAAGATAATTATTTTAATTTTTTAAAGATATTTATTAGAGATAAAATTGGAAAACAAATGTTTATTATGAACTTTTTTTATGCAAGGAGGTATCAATTATATATTGAAAATGAAATATAAAATTATAATGTTATCATTGTATTTTATTTTTTTTACATTTTCTAAAAGAATTTTTATAACTATTATTAAAATATGATTGTATCATTAATATATATATATATATATATATATATATATATATTAACTTTTTATGTATATTTTATGATTAGTTTTATAAATTTAAAATAATAAAATATTTTAATATTAATTTAGTTTTTGTTTTTGTTAGGTTTTGTACATAGTGTTCGGTCTTAGGTAGCGTTCGGTCTTGATAGTGCTCGGTCTTAGGTAGCGTTCGGTCTCTCAAGTAGCGTTCGGTCGTAGTAGCATTCGGTCTCTCTTAGTGGGCGGTCCTAAATAGTGTTCGGCCACTTCTTCAGTCTTACCTTTTATGGACCGTTTAGTCCTGTCATTTGAGAAGTGAGATATCATTCGGTCTCCACCATTCACAAGGTGTTCGGTCTTACTCATTATGTGTTGATGTTTTCCATTCGGCCTATATTCCTATTTATTGCAGTATGCTATTTTACTTAATTGTTCTAGTTGCTTTAAGGGCTTATGTGTGCATTATCATGTTGGTGTGTTAAAGTGAAAAGTATCAGTATTGGACGTAATTCCATGATCCTCAAGGGGGGATGCATGGTGGTGCCCTTAGTGTTTAGAATGATTTGCATGGTAACTCAGTCTTGGGGGTTATCCTGAAACTACAATGGTCAATCATTCTCAAGTAGAGGGGATTGAATCATGTCGTGAGTAGTAGCAGGAAGTCCTAGTCTTGGGTGCTTCCAGTATGGCCCAAGGTGAGTGATAACGGACTAACCTCGTGAGTATGGTAGGGTGAAACCCATTGGCAATGACTTTGCAAAGCAGTAGAGGCCACCACGAGTGCATGACCCATCATAGCTCGACAATCATTCTAAGTCCCGGACGAGTCAAGTTTAAGTGCAACAAGTCATGTGGGTGTAGTGTACTATATCTGTCTTTGGTTGCATATTGTTTGTGATTGCTATAACATGATTTTTATATCTAGCTTACCCTTGCTTGTGTGTTTGTGTTTGTTTGGGTATGTTTTTCTTTTGCAATTATCATCCACTTGGATGTGAGCAGAGGCGGATGAGGTGCCTCTGGAGCAGGCTTTGGAGGAAGACGATGTTGCTGCTTAGTCTCCTTAGGATTCTCTTAGTATTTCTTGTATTTTGAATTACTATTTAGTTGTCGAGGATTTCCCTGTGATTCCTATCCTTTTGAAATACTCTATTTGCGTTTAAGTTTTAAATCATGTCTCATTGTGGGATGACTGTAAGCTTAACTACCTTATTTACAGTTTACTCTAACTGTCCTCTTTTATACAAATGTGGACTCACTATATTATATGCTTCTATATAATCTGGGATGTTACATAAATAATAATAATAATAATAATAATGATAATAATAATAATAATAATATAATATAATAATAATATTATTAATAATAAGGTCATATTATTTTAAAAGTAATTGTATTTATTATTTTTGTTCGTGTAAAAATAGTAATATGGTGAAAAAAACAAAAGATCCTCGTTGGACTATACAATTTCATAATAAAACAAACTTGAAATATACATTAATTTTTGTTTTAATGGTTTTGTTTTTTTAGTTAATTAGGAATGAGAATAGTTTTAACTTAATTATTTTATGATTATGAATAATGGTATGATTATGAAAATTGATTAAATCATAAATTTGCATAAAAAAGACTAACACTGGAAAAATAATTATAATTTAAAAAATGAATAGTGTGGTTTCACCTGGAATGGATGACGTGTCTTGCCGAAGACATCCATCTTTTATCATTTCATTAAAAGTATAATCATTAATTGCATACACAAATCATAAAAAAGTGATAGGCACATAGAATATGCATAGAGTTAAAGTTATTTATGCATATTTAACTAATGGGCTTGATTGAGACAAATTTTATCATGTGTAGACATAATTAAAACTTTTTTAAACAGTAGGATCAACTTGACACACTGCAGCGAAACTAGAAACAAAGAAAGTAATTAAACCTTGCTTTTAACAAGACTGTTTAAATAATTAACGTCATTAACGTGGTTGAACAATCGGTTGTGCAGCGGAGTTAAAACGAATTTTATTGTTAAGAGCAGAAAAGCGTGTTCGGTTAATAAAATGATTCCTTTAATTTTCTTATAAAACTTTTATTGAACAGTTGATGTGCTTAAAGTTTAAAGAGTGTAGGGAAGAGAAAAATCACACAAATGATTTTTATCCTAGTTCGAATCAATAGATTCTACGTCCAGTTGTTAATCACTATAAAGAGCAATCAAACAGGAAATTAAAACCAAGAAAAACAACATAAATTCCAAAAACAGGGCGCTCAACGAGCTATACTTCTTGTCCAATGGATTTCTTCTTAAATAATCGGTTATTTCACCTAATAATCGATTATTCTAGAGAGATTTTAGACAAAGATGAATTTCTTACTAAAATAATTGATTATCAAGTAAGATAATTGATTATTCCAGTCAGTTTTCAACTTTGATTTTTCTGATTTGGTTGCATCGTGTGGACCTCCAGGAAATTCACCAATTTCCTTTTCACCAACATTTCGATCCTTCTGCTCTTGAACATGATGCTTCTATTCAATAATGTTATTATCTTACTCATGAATAAAAGTTTCTTCTCATCTTCTTTAAACTTATGCGATAGGTCCTCCCCTCCTTTTCCTTTGAGAAGAATTTTCTCTTCGATAAGATGATACACCTCGTGTTCTAGTCATATTTGCAAAAACACAATAATCTTCAACAACAACAAAATAAATATTAAATACAAATTTAAAATAAATATTTGAAATAAAATGAATACAAATTAATACAACAAAATAATCTTGATGAACATAATCTTAAAAAACAACAACAAAATAAATAAATAAACACCATAAATTAATACAAATTTAAAAATAAAAATTATTTCAAATTTGTTCAATGGATTTTTAAAACCGTGAAGACCTTAAGACCTTCAACGGTTTTCAAAACCCGTTAAAAGTTGAAGGTTTCAACTATTTTCGAAAATCGTCGAAGGCCTCAATGATTTTTAAAGCTCGTTCTCAACTATTTTTCTCCACACCAGTTTTTCCATATCAATGCACAAACCAAACCAACATAATTCAAAGTCTATAACTAAGCAAAAACATAAACAAACACCTTAGCTTTCCTTCTTTGTTTTGAAAGAGAATTTGTTGTGCAAAGGGTGTTGTGATGGTATGTGATCCTATGAAACTTGGGGTGGTGGAGTGGCAAAAGAAGAACAAAAATAAAGAAGAGAAGAGAAAAAGAAAAACAAAAGAAAGGGGCCACTACTAGGTTAGACAAATAACAGCAAGAGAAGAAGTGGAAAGGATTTTAAAATAAAAAGTGAAAACAATTACCTAAACTAAAAATTCATTTTACAAATTTCAAGTTCTGCTCTTATTAAAAACACCAAATGACATTAAAAATTCGAAATACAGGAAACTAAATTTTGAACGTAATAAAAACCGTCTATGAATATAACGCATAGTATGTCATTTCTGAAATTAAAAACGTTTTCTGTGTCATTAATGAAAAAAAAAATCGTAATTCGTCATCCCTATTGATGGAACAAGGTTTATTTCTTAAGACAATGTTGAAGGCGTTGTCGTCTTACAATGGGAGAAATAGCGTACAGAAAAGAGACATATCTTTGACTGTGTTCCAAATTATCCATGTCTAATCACACCTCACTCATTTATTTATTTATTAGTCCAAATAGTATTTTCCACAATAGTTTGAGAATTTTAAAATGATATTTTTGTTAAATATGCTTTTGCACTGTATGAAGAAGATCCTTGTAAAATCATAAAGAATTTGGTGATCAGTTCCATGATGAGTTTGGTAGTGTGGCGGCGAGCAGTTGAGAAGAGTTAATGGCTGTCGTTGTAAAAAAATTATTAATTTATAAAACTAATTTAAATAAGCAACCTAATTAAATTAATAAAATAAACTAACAATATTATCAAACATATATATTTTTTAAAATATTAAAAATCATAAAAAATTGTGTAATACAAATTTTATTCTTCACCCCTCTTGCCCAATAGTCGATTTTCTTTTTCAAAATTTACAAGTTAATGACATTATTCTTTTAACAAAGGCTCATTTATTTAGGTTTTGCATGATTTGCAAACACATGTCCATATATATATGTATATAACAAAGATAAAAAATAAATAAAATATTTGAGAAAGAGAATTTCAAAGTGAATGAGGTAGGTGATCAAAGCACAAAACCTAGTCAATAGATCCAAAATAGGTGTAAAAGGTATGAAGTATGATAACTTTTGAGTTGCTTGTGCACCCCAACCAAAGCTAGGAATATAAACAAAACACGACATAGAAGATAGTATTGGATTCTCGTTTATGTCTAAGTCAACCTTGTATTACGTTTACATGCTACGTATGCACTCACTCTTCATTGTTTTTCCTTCAAAAAATTGCTTAATTTCAATGATTTAACCCTACAAAATCGTGTGAATGGTGTCATCACTTCTATTTTTTATATTTCAATTTAATTTATATTATTAGACATATGAATATCTAATAATTATAGATAGATTTTGATGTTTTTATTTCTTTTATTATCTTTCTCATACAAGTATTTGGATAAAAGGTATCGTTTGATGTAGGAATTTTTTTTTTAACACATTCCCACAACGTGTTATTAGATTATTTAACATAAATAATTATTGTTTTATCATTTGTATGACTAATGGAATTATGTAGGTCTTCTTTTCACTATGCCAAACATTTGCTAAAATTAAATTTATGAAATTTAGATAAAAACAAGTTCTTGTAAACATAAAGTCTTATGAAATTCATTTATAATCTCTGCTTTATTTTGTGATTACCATAAAATATTATACACACACATTGTTTAATAAAACTTTGCTTCGTTAATCTAATACACGTTGGTGTTTGGATCTTATCTTTTTATGGGTATTGATTTATTTTCTACCAAGTTTTGTGAGTGAGAGTAAGAGAAAGCAAATCTTGGTATACAACTTTCATGGATCAGATTCAGAGTTCAACTTTTTCTAAAACTTAACTGTTTTGCATTTGGGATATAAGCTACCTAGGTTTGCCGTTTCTTCAAGCAATCACAGATTCCTAGACAATCCATAAAGAAAGAAAAAGAACACAACTAGGGTTTCACAAACGGGTTTTGGAACATCAAATATAACTAAAACAAATTTTAATCTTAGATCTATATAATTTTTAACTAACGATCAAAATCAGTAAATACTACTTTGTTTTTCTACATAATCCTTATGGAAGATCTTGTTTCACTGTATCTTTAATTTTTGTTTCTTCACATTCACCTTTTATTCACTATAAACTTGATGAATTCAACATATTTGAACCATTTAATAGAAACAATTATAGAAACAATTACAAATTTAAAAAGTAAATACTAATTTATCTGTATAAAAAAAATTCAAGATATAACATCAACAAAATTAAATCCAATCACATTGTGTCTG
Source organism: Vigna umbellata (assembly GCF_029865625.1). Taxonomy (NCBI): domain Eukaryota; kingdom Viridiplantae; phylum Streptophyta; class Magnoliopsida; order Fabales; family Fabaceae; genus Vigna; species Vigna umbellata. The sequence goes on along the minus strand of NC_142171.1, from coordinate 26,349,967 downwards.
ATATTGTCTGATATTATTCTCAATCTGACATCTTTCGACATCTTAAGACAATAAGTTAATATTAAGTTCAATTACATTGTGATATTATTCTCAATCCGATATCTTAAAACAATAAATTAATAGATTTTTATAATTATACGGTATTTTAATTTTTTATTTTTATCTAATATAAAACTTAAATTCACGATTTTGAACACAATATATACTATTTTTATGAGAAAAAAAAAGAAACAAGTGAAGAATGATGTAGATGGCATGAGAGAAAGGTGTGGATGATGATGAAGATGGTGCATATATGTAATCATTAATAAGTTGTTTCCTTTTATTTATCAACATTAATATACGTAGCTAAAGGCTTTAAAACTGAGGCAGAAGTAGGACCTTTTTCCATTAAAAGGGTTGGTAATCTACAATAAATGACCTATCACTCATTCTCACTCCATATTCTACCTTTTCCTCTTATTTATTTGGCTTTCTCTCTCTCAAACCCTAACATTTTTACTCACATCATCACTATAATTAGGTAATAGTAATAAAGACCAGTGAATCATTCTTCCAACCAAATTCTCACAAATATGACATCAATAAGGCACATTCCTACAAAATCCAAACAAGCACTTCATCTGAACAAATTAACCTTCTATATCAGACTTTTCATTCCCTTTTTCACACTGCAGACACTCTTCCTATCACTCCACAGATATATGTTTTTTTTTTATTAACAACATCCACCTATTTACTCATGATCAAAATATGAATAGCTATTTTTAGTTGGACTTTTTTCTTTATATAATGTTATTTTTTTTCTATTATATAAAGAGATCAAATTCAGTATCATCTGAATCAACTGATTGCTAAAAAAAATCAGGAGGATGATCTAGCTAACTAGTTTCTCTAGAACATTAGTTATAACGTTAAAAAAAAAGAAAAATCTAGTAAAATCTATACAAGAATACATTAAAATAATATAGGTGAATTAATTTTTATGCATTCTAATAAAAAGTATATAGTAAAATTGAAAGAAGCCCAATACATTCATATACTTTTGTATAAGAAAAATAATTTATCTATAATTCTACGTTACATTTTTCTTTTTCACCTGCTACTGAAAATGAAGTTGCCAAAATGCCTCCTAAACTATTAACTGGCTTTTAATTGAATTAAACTTCTTCATGGTTCTAAATGTTTTTAAAACAATTAGAATAAGACATTAAACTGTTATTTAAAGAAGAAAACCCCTAACAGTTTATTACACTTAACTGTAGTATTAATCTCTACAGAGAAGAAAACCGTGTTCTGAATGGAAACTACACAAATCAACCACTTTGATGAGTAATTGTTGCACCTTATATATAAAATATCATATGCATGCAAACATGATATGATCACATCATACATAATACATAGCTCCATCCAAAATATACAAATTAGCTACATTGATGCATGGTGAAAATCATTTGCAACTTTTCATTTCTCATGGTTGATATGATCATGATGGTGAATATATGTTTCTAAAAGGACTCGATGATGAAAATTTTATGTTCAAATCATGCTATCTACAGGGATTCATGTATATATATAGTTACATTAACTTTATTGCAATGCCCAAAACAAATCAAAGAAGGGGAATATTGAAATGGAAGGGAAATGAGGAAGGAATATTTGGAATGATTTTAAGAAAAAATTAATCAAAATTAAAAATATAGTATCTCCTAACTGTTCATCTTATTTACCAAATCATACCCCTGAAAGCCATCGGAACATTTCGCTTATCTCTTCACCAATTCGGTTTCCTTCCAAGTCGTATTCCGCCGCCACCACTGGAACGACGTCGCTTCGCCGACTACTCCCGCCACCGCTGAAGAACCTTCCGGAGCTTCGAAAAGACGCTGTTCTTGACGAGATAGAAGCAGAAAACCTATCCATGTAGTCCTTAAGCCAGCTCCTGACGCCGGCGACCTCGCTGGCCAGACTCGCCTCGTTGTGAGTGGACGGGGTCTGAGTCTCGTTGGCCACAAACTCCTTCGCATCGTCCTCGCTCCTCCGGCGGGCGTGGCTGAAAGCAACCTCAGACTCATCATCTACCAAATAATCAAACGAACCAATGGAATAGGACCGGGACCGTGAATCTCCGCGAGCGGCGGTGGCCGCGGCGCCTTCGGCGCCACGGCGGCTGATATTGCCTAACTCGAGGCGGAAGCTGTCGCTGCTGCCGGCGGTGGAGGACGGCGGGCGGAGGATTTTGGCCATGTCGGATTCCGCGGCGGCTATGGGAGAGCGGCAGAGCGGACACGAAAGGTTGGACTGGAGCCAGGTGTCGATGCACTCGGCGTGGAAGGCGTGGCAGCAGAGAGGGAGGAGGCGGAGGAGGTCGTGGTGGTGGAACTTGGAGAGGCAGACCGCGCAGTCGGCGGCGGCGGAGGAAGAGCGGCGCGTGACGGAGGAGAACGTGAATAGCGGCAGCGTGTCGATGACTGAGGCGGCGACAGCGGCGGAGGACGAGGAGAGCACAATCTCCGGCGAGATGCGGCGGCTGGAGGAGAATATCGGCGCGGCGGAGGCGGATGCGGAGGGCGCGGCGGAGGAGGAGGAGAAGCGGCGGAGGCAGCGGCGATTGAGGTGGCGGAGGAGGAAGCAGAGCGCGAGAGAAACAATAACGGTGACGGCGAGGACCGTGACGATGATGAGAATGCTGGGACTGAGGCTCTGTAAAGGAGACGAACGGTGCGGGGACGGCGGCGTTAGGGAACTCGAAGCGACGGTCGGGAACGCGTTGTCTGTGTCTGATCCGACGACGTTTAGCGTTAACGGTGGCGGCGAAGCCATTTGGTGTGTTTGGTTGAGTGTTAAGAGCGATTGAAAGAGAGTGTTTGTTTGCGCTGTGCATGAAAAAATGGAAGTGTTAATGGTCGCTGATGTGTATTGGTGAGAGTGTTTGATGAATGGTCACGTGAGATACACGTGAGGAATTGAATGTTGAAGAGTGAATGTGAATGAAATTGGATGAGAGGAGTAAATGCTTTGGGAAGAGTTTATATATATATTCCTTTTCTAAAAAGAACTTTTAGAGAAATTAGACAACCTTAATTAATGAATTAAATGCTGTCTTTGGTGTAAGTTGAAATTAATTTTAATGCCCATTATTATTAAGAGTGTTACAATAAACACAAACTTAATTTCCTTTAGAAAAAATTAACCTTTGTAAGGTTTTTTTAGTAGCCTTAATTAATGAAGAAGGGAGGAATTTTCTTTGTGGAATGGAAAGTCAAAGAGGAATGGAAAAAAGGTTAAGTTAAGATAATCCCAATCATTATATGTGTTTCCTATAAAAGATAAGTAATTTACAAAAAACTTGTTGCATGAAGAATACTCTTTGAAGCCACATAAATTAATGTTGAACCCTACTTATATAAAGTTTTGTATGATTAAAGAGAATGAGCCAGGTGTTAAGAAACGTGCAAACCCAAGAAACAAGGCAACAGATACATTCCATTATGCTTATATAATGCAACCATAACTTCTCACTACCTTCATATTTTAATTTCAGAATATAATATATCTACAACTTTTCTTCTTCAATCTTGTAGTTTTCACGTCAATTATAAATTAGATTAATTTATAATATATAATTCAAAATTTTATTTTACAAATTCATTCTGAGATTTATAAATAGTAACAATTATTTAAATCTTATTTTAATAAAATTTATGATTTATTAAGTTTCTCTAGTTTTTATATTTAAACATGAAAAAAGTTATGTAGATGAACTTATATATAAAAATATATATAAACTTTATCTTCAAGACAATTTTAAGAATTGAAAGTCTACTTCTTACTACTTTTCCTTCTTAATAAATCTACAACTTTATAAACTTGTTGAAACGTTGAATTTTTTTAATCTTCAGTATTATTTATAAGCTTGAATATATATATATATATATATATATATATATATATATATATATATATATATATATATATATATATATATATATATATATATATATCAACATCAATTTTAATATACTAGAGGGATAAGACTCAAAACTCGATAGAGAATTTAACTCATTAATAATAATAAATGTGTTGTGAGACTTGTAGAATATAAATATTAAATCATTCTTGTTTTTTTTATCCTTAACTAAAGTATTTGTTTTAATTTAAATATTTTTTAATGAAATATAAAATATAAACTATGAATGGGATCATGTTAACTATATATAGCAACAATTTTAAATGTGAAATGTTGAAACCAAGCGAATTAGGGTTTTTTTGCTTGATATGATTACTATAGAAAGTTTAATTAGATAAGTGTTGGATGGAATATACTATTGAGGTTGTCTTGTGCTCTACATCATGAGCGCGTGCATGATTATTTGATTAATATGCGGAAATCTCGCATGCTGTGTATAAACTATAATAGATTAATTCTCTTTGAAACAACAGGTTTTGTTCCCACTAACATGCTTCCAAGATTTTAATTTTTGCAGAGACACAGACATCATTATTTTAATGCAATGCTTCTTCTTGCATTGTGATGGTTCAATCAAGATGTGGAGCAAGTTGGGGCATTGATTCATCATTATACTACAAAGTACCAATTTTATTACATGTTGTTACTAAGGTTTTGTCGTTTCAATTTGTTTATTATTCTTTTTATTAGCAGTTGTTACTGCATAACTTCCTCTTAGTTTGTGGGGGCAGTTCTCAAACGGATTAATCTGTTTTTTCAGTGTATTTAGCTGTGTTACCATTGCCCTTTACCTGTTATTTATTTATATATATATATATATATATATATATATATATATATATATATATATATATATATATTTCTAAGAAGGTACATGATGAGCTTCGCAAGTGCCTGATTCAAAAATCGAGAGTGAGTGAATCATAAAAGAAATCCTAAAAATTCTCACTACTAATTTTGTGAGATGTCTACTCCCGAATTTGTACAATATTTCCAAATTTGATGATCATTATGATTTTTGGTGAATAACTATGCAAAATTTCCATAAAAGCAAAGAATTGTGAAGTCTAATGGAGGAAGGTGTTCTTACACATGTGATTGGGACAGGACTTGGTGGAGAGGCTCAAAAGAAAGTTGTGGAAGAATCGAAACTCGAATATTTGCTGAGTAAAATTTCTATTTCAATCTAACAAGAGAAATATTAGAGACTATCCTCTGTCAAGAGCACATCATGGCCAATTTGGAATTCAATGCGGCATAAGTATTAGGATTCTACAAGAGTGAAATGTGCACAACTTTAAGCAATGTAGAAAGAATTTGAATTACTCACTATGAAAAACGAGGAAAATGGGGACAATTTTAGGGTTCATACTATGATTGTGGTAAGAAAAATGAAGTCTAATGGATAAGTGATGGAACAAAGCACGATGGTTAGAAAAATATTGAGATCTCTAACTCCTGAATTCAACTTGTTTATGCTATAGAGGAATCAAATGATATTAGTGTTCTCACCATTGACGAGTTGCACGGGAGTTTATTGGTGCATGAGCAACAAATGCTCGAGGTACAGGCAAAAGAACAAGTGTTGAAGGCTACTCACGAGGAAACCAATAATAGATAGGAGTGACCTAACAAAGGCAGAAACCATGGTGAATTTAGAAGTTGCGAAAGAGGAAGAGAAAGACAACCCTTCAACAAAGTCATCATCAAGTGTTTCAATTGTCATAAGCTCGGACATTTCTAGTATGAATGCCTTGATTGGGAGAAGAAGGCCAATTATGCTAAGATTGATGATGAAGAAAAAATTCTTCTTTTGGCACATGAGGAGCAATCAGTGCACGTACGAGGGTGAAAGATTGTATTTTGATTCTAGTTGTAGCAACCATATGATAGGAAACAAGACATGGTTCTTGAAAGAAGAATGTTCTAGGACAGTAAAGCTTGAAAATGATACAAATTAGTGAATTAAGAGCTTTAAAGTTTATGAGATATTCTGTGTTTCTGCTCGTCTTTCCATCTACTTCTAGCCAAGGGCTCCTTCTCTTCATCAAGGGGTATATAGTAACCATTCTTAACCACATCCCACATATTGATGTGATAGGATCAAAAGAATGTTATCATCTTTTGTTAACAATAATCAAACTTTTCCCCCTTGAATAGATGATGGTGATTTATAACATAATCCTCGTTTTTCATAGCTTCTAGGATCCTTTTCTCGAGTCTATAAATAGGGGGGGTTTGAATAGTGTTTCAAATATTTTTCAAATAACAACGTTTAATAACTATTGCGAGTGTTAGACAAACTGCAGTAATTATTAAATGTTTGTGTTTTTAAGCAAGTGTTTAGGAAACCATTTTGAACAAGAAAACAATAACATAAGTGTTTTTATACTAATTCACTCAAACTAAGTTACATTTTGTCTCTCTTAAGACCTTTTAAAGGGTTCCACTAATCTTTATCAAAGGCTACAAAATGAGTATAAACCACTCATAGTATATAAGTATTATCAACCACTTCTGGTTCCTCTAGTCAACCTGACTTGTTTGAATTTAATCACTCTTGGTATCAATCCTAGACAACTGTCTAGAATGTTTAACTCAACTGAGTTAAATAATGTAAATATTTTAATTCATTTCTGAATATACAAACACAATCAGTGTTTGATTACAAGTAGAGAATCAAATAACTCTTAAAGAGAGGATGAATTAAATACAATGAAATTTGATAACTTGAAAGACTTTTTCTTGTTCTAAGAATCGACTTAAACGATGTAAGCTTTTAGAGAGAATAACATCGTAACGATTTCAATGATTGAAAAAGTTCTTCTATTCTCTTCACTTAGTCCTTCTTATATAATTTTCTTTTGAAAGATTATCGTTACTCAGAGAGCATTGACCACTTGAGAATAGAGGACTTCTTGTACAAAGATTTGTACTTTTCTGCATCTTGGGAAGAGCAACATTATTTTAGTAGTGAGAGCTTGTATGACTACAGGATATAAAGATTTAAGGAAACACTCCAAGATTGTCTTCCTATTTCTTAATGTCTTTCTAATCCATGTGCAAAGCTTTTTTTGTAAATCTTTGTGGTTGTCATTATCTGCATAAATAAAGATAGAAAAAGTAAAGCAAACAAAGGTATATGTTCAGACATTTAATGTTTTTTTTTACGTTAAGAGAGCGTTTAAGCATGATTCATAATATAAACATTTAGCGTGAGTATGTGTTTTTTAAAGTAGTGCCATAATTGATGAATTACACTACACTCATTACTTCTTTTTTTTAGACGTGCTTTTGTCAAATGTTGTTTATCATTTTTATATTGACACTTCATTGTTTATCTTACTAGGTTTAATAAGATGTTCTAATAAGCACTTTTCTTAGACACTATACTTCATTAAACGATTTCATTAAGTGTTATATGTTAAACTTCAAAACTCAACTTATTTTAACCTTACTAATTTAAATTAATATAATTATACTTTTATTTTTACCTTTTAAATGACTATTAATCTAAATTTAATTATTTTATAAATTAAAATTATTAATTTATTATTTTATCTTTTTTAATAACCACATTTCTAAAATTTTAAAAAATATTTATGATAAATAACTATTCAATAATAAAAATTTATATATAAATTACTTTTTTATAATTATTTTTAATAAAAAATTATTTTATAATTTAATAAAAAATTTCTGGAATAGAAAAACCTGAACATTCTTCTTCCACTAGTTATTTAGAAAGATTATTGTTTCAAATTAATTTAACTAATTTTCGTTCAATTTAAAATATTTATTTCGGCCTAACATAATACCAAATAAAATATGTCAAATATTCAATTATTTAATTTGTGATTTTTTCTAGAATAATTAAAGATAAACAAGTCAAAGATTTATATATTCATTTAATATGTGCGTATTCTATTGATGTAAAATAAATTTTATAACAATAATAATAAAAATAAAAGAATTTATATTAATAAAAAAATATTTGAATATTGAATTTTTAAAAATTTTTAATTTAATCTTAATCTTAACATTTTTTTAATCGTTACTTTCACACGTTCTAAAATCTTAGATAAATTAACAAGTGTACTCAAAATTCAATCCATTATAACAACTTTTTTATTAATAATTTCGTTTTTTTTATGAGAAGTGTATTTTAGGTAAATCAACATTACTCTTCGTGTATGGCTTAGCATATATACAAAGAAAAGACCTCTTAATTCATTTTAATCAAACAATTAATATTAGTTTAGACACTTGCTTGATTAAATTTAAAAGAAAACGGTAAAAAATAACAGCTTAATCAATTAAAATTAAACATTAATGAATTTAGGTTAATGTAAATTGAAACAATGTTTCATTTTTGTATTAATTGATTAAGTATGGAATTAAGAAACATAACAATGAGGCCAAATTCACATTATCATTCCCGGTGAATTGTGTTATCTTGTTTGATTTTGTTAGGTAGGCTGCTGAAATCTCATTAGTAGGACCTTTCAAAAACTAAATCATGCTCTCCAAGACGTACCCATAACAAACATTAAACATAAACCAAATCAATGGAAAATATAAACATCTATAAGTACAATGAATAAAATAAGGCACAAGGAAAGAAAACATACAACAGTTTTTTTTCTTCTTTTTCTAGTTTTTTCTGCAGATTTGCTTGCTTTTGTGGTTGATTCAGTTCTCTACATTGTTGGAGATTTTTCCAAGCATAGTTTTAGCTACAAAATAATGGGATTAGTGATGAATTTACATCAATGCAACCTAAAATGCATTTATTTATAAAACAAGACAAAAGAAGATGATTAAGCAAAGTTAAGAGCTAGAAAAGAGTTGATTTTGCTATTAAAATTATGTTTAGATAATGGTAAGAATTAACATTATCAGTTAGCAAAATCCCCGTTCGGTGCAATATCAACACCACTCAGTGCCATATGAATTAAAATGCGAAAGTGGCTCTATGTCAAACCATCACTCAACCCCATTTCACACCACTAAATGTCAGTGCTACAGGACTAAGTGGAACGCCACTTTTGAGTTCTAGCTTGTTATCCTCCACCAAAAAAGCTTCATGTTCACTTATTTTACACTTATAAATAAGGATATTAGAGGTAAAACAAGCATAAAACAACTAAAATATAAAACAATACAAAATACACTAAACTTGAGAATACAACAAGATTAAAGTTAGGAAAAAGTTAATTTATTAATGACAATAAACACACAAAAATAGGTAAAAATGGACGTTAGCAATCAATTACTTTAGAATCGATAAAAGGACAAATTAAGCATTAAATCGATTAATTTTTTAAATAATCGATTAATACAGACTGGTTTGAATTTTTGGGTTTTAGAAAAAATATTTTAATCGATTAGGTCACTAATATAATTGATTAATATTGATAGTACTTAGTTTTTCTTTAAATCTTGTGTCTTCTTTCATTTTTTTTTAATATTTTGACATTCTAAAATCAATAGAACGATAGTGAGAGAGATTTGAGTGTCTTAACATTGCAGAAAACATTTTTATTCAAGAAGATTAAAAATTAAAGGTTTTTTCTCTTTGTTATAGGTTTTTATATCTTCATATATATGCTATATTTCTTGTATATTTCCTTTGTAATTCCATTTTTTTTATTTTAATTCACCTTTGTGGTGATTGTGTGAAGTATCACCTATTCTTGTATTTCTTGAAAGAGTTTTTTAGGATTTTGATTGTGTTTAGAGTATATGATCATATAGATGTTTTTGTAATTTGACTCTATTGATGTCTAGTGATATTTCTAGCTTAAGTTGCTAGAAAAAATGGATGTAGATTTGTTATAATTGAACTAGTATTAAAACCCTTGTGTTTTGCCTTTTTTTCTTGATTCAAAACTCCTTATTTTCTTTCTTTGTGATTGATTTAGACCTTAATAATGCCTCTCACACTTATCACCTTCATCATCTTTTTTAAGTTTTAAAATACCCAAGGATTCATATTCTTCTCTCTCACGCGATAAACCCCGAAGCGTACAGGTGTCCCCACTGTAAGCCTTCATCCAACCATTGCTCCTACTCTAGTGTGTAAAGGTTTCCTTCTCCTTCCCTAGCCTCGCAAACCTCGTCGATCTCGCCAACCTTGCCGACCCCACCAACTTCGCTAACCTTATTAACCTCACTGACTTCGCCAATTTTACCAGCATCGCCAATTTCGTTAACCTTGCCAATCTCACCGACCTCATCGACCTTGCCAACCACGCCGATCTTGCCTGTTTTTCCAATCTTGCCAACCTCGTCAACCTTGTATGCCTTGCCCGCCATGTCGGTCCTATCGACCTCACCAACCTTATCGGTCTCGCTTACCTTATATGCCTTGTTGTCCTTAATGAATTTTATATATTTATTACTTTCAAAAACTTAGCATATTATCAATCTTGATCTTTATAAAATATTTCTAAAAAATACATCAGTAAATATGTATATATTCATCCCATCCTTATACCTAATTAAAAAAATAAAATATTACTAATATCCCCAGTACAAGAATTTCATATATAAATAGAATCGAGTATAGTATTCACGAAACAAGTTCATTTATCTAACTATTTTCTTATAATTATGTAAGATTTTTTATTTTATGATCACATTGTTATGGTTTTATTATAGTTTTATCCAATATTTTTATAGTTATGATATACCTTGAAAAAAAAGTGTTAGAAACTACCAAATTATCATAATTTGTGTTCTTCACCACATATATAATTAATAAAACTTCGGTTTTGTAAACAAGTTGAAACAACCCTAAAGTGTTTTTGTATATAATATTGTTTTTCTTGCAGACAAAAAAAATAATGAAGATGACCGTTTATGAATAGTATTAGTAGTAGATTCTATAATTGAATGCCTTCATTAAAAGCAAACGGTGTTCTAAGTTTGATATCGATGAGACCATATAAAATAATAATAGTAATAATAAATTAATGCTGGCCAAGTAATAACTGCTTATGCGGTTTACGACAGTATGCATAAATTGTGCTTGCTACAAATTATTCAAGTCAGAGGAGAATATTTTAGACTTAATATTTAATATTTTAGACTTACTTTTAACTATAATTAAGGAATAACATGAAATAATATCAAAGACATGATATATAGGTTAAGGATGCTTTTAATTTCTAATTTTTTTTATATAAATCAAATTTTATTTTTTTCATAAACTTTGATATATTTTAATTTCCAAAACGAAAAGATGTAGTCTTCTTAATTTAACTAGGTCAATTATTTTACATATCAAACTGCGTTTTATGCTCGTGTTTATATATTCTAATAAAAATGTTAACTTGTAATGTTGTTTAATAAATAAAAAATATAATATTAGTGGATAAAAAAGTTTAAAGACTAAAACATTAAAATTTAAGACACAAACAAATTTTAATTTTTCATCCAAAATTTAGAAATTATATATATATATATATGAGATTAAAAGTTAGTATTTCCTTAAGAATATTATTAGGATAATTAATTGAAAATATTATTATAGACAAATTATGTCTAAGTTGACATTTAATTTATTATTCTTATATATATAACAATTTTCTAATTTAATAAGATTTATAACATATTATGCTGGTAATTATATTTATTATAATGTAATATGATGTAATATTTTTTATAATATATTATAATAGTATTTAATTCAAGAATAAAAATAATATGTACATATACTATGATAATACAATATTTATTTAATATTATTCTCCCACCACACTAAATACAACATTTAAAAGTAACGTGGTTTAGTTTTCCAATGAAAGATATACATAAATATAATATTAAAATGTAGAATTTCCAAATCTATAATATAACTTGTGCAACACTTATTATTTATTCTCAAAACTGATTTTATACTTTTATTAAAATAGCTTTGTAATCCATAAATGTTTTTCACCTTGAAATTAACAAAAGCACTAATTGCGTCATATTTGATTTTCTTTTTCTATTGTAATTTGTTATATTAAATTAGAGTACGATATTATGATTATAATCCAATAAAGTTTTACCATTGTAAATATTAAACACAAATTTTCATCTAAACGCAAAAATGTCATAATGTGGGAAACTTTATTTTCTCAAACGACCTTTTCATTTTTCTAATTGATCCAAACAGGGCATATGCGCATTGGATACTCATCACATTTTTTGACTAAGATATGTACTGACTTATCATTCATTTATTATACACAAGTGGTTGGGTACACTACATTGAAAAATTATATTCATTTTTATAAAAATATTGTTATAATATTTGACTTTTTTTTTTAATATTTGGATAAATATTTTATTAAGATTTGTTGTATTAATAATGATAAAAGTTATTTTTAGAGCAATCTAATTTTCAATGTCTTTGGTAATTTTTTTAAACTTTATCAGAATTTCTACATTCACTATACTACAAATTTACATAGAAATGTTTAGATAAATTATCAGCAAAATCAATTAAGAAATTTTTAGTTTTGATAATTCTTGTTTTTATTTTCGTTCCAGTTTGTAACTTCTCATCCTCGTATAGGAATATTTTTTATAACTTTTCACTTTGTTTTAATTATACATCTCTTCATTTTTTTTTCAAATATTTTTCTCGTAATATGCAGAGTCTACAAGGATCTTATAAACTCAGTAAGACATTATTTTTACTTAGTAAGCTATTTGATCCATTAAAATTCAACTCCTTCACCGAAGAAAGATATCTCTCATTTTTTTCACATTTATTTTATAATAAAATCTTTCAGTAAAGGTATATCAACTTATATCTGAAAAATTAGAGCTGTCAAAACGGGTCACCCGGCCTGACCTGACCCACCACGGGTTGGTCACTTAGTGAGCCAACCCAACTCATTTATTAGCCAACCAGAAAAATTCGAACCCGGTTCGACCCATCATCACAGGTTAGTGAGTAAACGGGTTGACTCACTAGCTCACTTAATTACAATTTTTTTAAATAAAAAAAAATTACAAACTTTCTATAATACAAATCTAAGCAAATTTCACTCTCAAATTTTACTCCCAACATAAGTGTTTAATTAATTTTGAAAATAAGAAACTTAAATAACTTTTTCAAGCAAAAACAAAATAATAAATATTTTTTTATAAAATTAAAATTAAATTTTAATAAAATAAAATTATGTAGATGGGTTGGTGGGTCAACCCGGTCCACCACGGGTTAAACCCGCATGAGCCGGGTTTAAACGAACCGGGTTGAAATCTAACCCGCATAAAAAAAATACAATTTTTTATAACCCAACCAGGCAATAAACATAAATTTTTTAATAAATACAAGACTTATAATGATATTGGAGATACTGAAAATACTGAAAAAAAAAACGAATTGGCTTTAAAACGTTATTCCCAACAATCGGATTTTCGAAGAGACATAATAAAAGGATCTATCCGTGCTCAAAGACGGAAAACAGTTACTTGGAAATTTTTTCAAAAAAGGGTTTATAACCCAACCAGGCTCAAACCCGTGGTGGGCCGGGTTGGCTCGCGGATTGTGACCCATTTTGACAGCTCTAGAAAAAATAATGAATTGCATAATGTAAAATATTCTTAGATTATACAATTTAAAAAACATTTTTAGATATTATACCATTCAAAGTATAGGAAACTGAAGAAAAGCAATTCAAGAGGTCAAGTGAAGATCTAGCATTACTGTAAACTGATCACAAAAGTGTAAACAGCAAAAAAGACACAAGAGAGATGAAAAAGATGTTAAAAAGTGCAACAGTCCTTGTGTGTCCTCCACTGCATGGAGTACTGCTTCCACTATAACAGCCCTTCTTTTGCTGGATTCCTGCACCACGATTTTCAAGCACAAACGTGGAGTTTGTCTGTCCATTGCTGAACAAAACACACCAAAAGAAAGGCCCTTTATGGAGTCCAACAAGGCCAACTCCAACTTCAGTGTGTGTTTTGTTCTTCAGAACAGACACAGAGTTCTTATCTTTTATGAGAACTTGGGAGAATGCTTGTGATGGCTCAAGATACTCTCTTTGGCAACCAACAATGTGACCAGTTATGGTGCCAAATGTAGGGAGCTCTACGCCACAGTTGGGAGCAAACACTTCAGTGAAATCGTCTTCAGGAGGCTTGCAGTTTACAGCATTGTTATCACTGCAGTTTCCTTTGCATAATTCAACGTATTGTAAGGCCATGCACCCTAAACCAGGGCTGTCATTCAAGTGAGGAAGCTTCTGATCTGTTCGGTTCTTGTTTATGATGTCAACTATGTCACTGGCAGGGTTTCCTGTGAGAGAAAACATCAAGCTCATTTTTAGATGGATGTGCATGTGCATGAAAGGTCATGTTCATCTTGGCTAGAGTGATTTTTCATAAACAATACCAATGCCACACGAGTCAAACCTAGACAAGAAAATGACACCACTCTGATCCAAAAGCTTAATACAATGAGTTTATGAGTATTCTTCCTTATAAGATATTCAACTTTTTCATCTCTATCCAATAGGACTTAGACTGATGTAGAGATTATATGTTTACTTGGGAGATACAACACTAATGAAACCAACATGAGTCAAACCTACACAAGAGAATGACACTAACTCTAATCCAAAACCTTGATTTTCTTATCAGGTGTTAAACTTTTTCATCTCTACTTAATATAAAACTTAGATTCACTTGAATTTCCAACAAGATTTGCACCAAACAAAGAATATGTTACAAAACCTAGGTTTTATTAGTGTTGGGTATGAACAACAATAACAAAAAACACAAGGAAAAGAACAAGAAGAAAACAACTATATTGCAGTGGAAGGTTCTATACATAGAGTTCGTTCACAGAATTCAACATATAAAACTAAGAAATGGAATAACAAAAAACTGCAAAGAGTGTTAAATCCAAACACCATTCAATGTATATGGTAGATTATTTACCTAAACTTCATAGTACTAGATGTTTTCTAGTAGACGGTCTTCTATTCTCTTCATTAGACTATTATGATTTGAGAGCCAATCATTATAGTTAGCACTGAAGCATTGAGAAAATGATGCATAGATCCTTCATGTCCTTGTTCAAGTAAACCTTACCTGTACTGTGCTCAACCTACAGACCTATTCACTTTTTCAGGGTAGATTTTCTTTTTGTCAGTAGGAACTGAACACAGACAGTTTTCACCCTACTCAACCAACTATATTAGACTCCTTGACTTCTTCGAAAAGATATAAACACCATAGTTCTACTAAAAACCATAGATTGATACATATGCTTCTCTGTGGAATTGAATTCTCTACTGCAAAATACTTCTGATAAGCCTAACAGGCAAAAAGATATATATGATTATGGCCTATTGAGTACTTCCTAACAAAAATGGAATGTTATCAATCATCAGTATCAAGACCAAGTACACAATGTGAACTAGGAGTTGACTTTTAAAATAATTGTTAAAAGATCTTCATTGTTTCCTAATGATGATCATAACTTTACAGGTTACAAACAAGTAGATACATTCACATTATAACTCAAGTACTTCAATTTTTTACAATGTCTTCTTATTCATGTTTGGTATACAATTTATTTATAAGAATACTTAAATTACTATAAAAACTTTGAAACCCTTACAAGATGTTCTGTAAGTTTCACTTCCATATTGATCACATTTAATATTTTGTAGTATTTTTTAATCCTCAACTTGATTGCAGTGTGATCTTTTGAGAAAACTAGCTCTTCTATGAAAAAAGTTCACAAACACCAACATACTAGAACAAAAGTTAACAGGTTCATATTATATTCTGGCTGCATTAGAAGTCTAATTTTAACATTATTGAAAGAGGCCTATAGATCAACAAAAGTAATGCAGAATGTTTCATTTGGCCTTTAATCTTTGCTATTATCCATAAGACATAAAATTGACAGAAGTTTGTCCTCTTACAAGATTTATTAACCTCAAAACCTGAACCATATTCACATTTTCCACTAAATATATTTCACAAAATAAGCTCTTATAAAAACCAATATATTTGACTAAATTTCAATTTGTGATGCTCAGACTGATGCAGATTTTTCCAACCAATGTATAAAAGCTCTGATTATTAAGTTGATAATATCCAAACAGAACTCCAAAATATTTTAATGTTTTACAGTGATTTCTGTGAAGACAAGCTATAAATACCATGAAACAAACTTTTTCTAAAATTAATGAAGAATTCTCAGAACATGTGAAACAAAGGTGTAAGGTACAGGAATAAGCTGCACTCCATGCCAAATCATCTACCATATTTCTATAGTCATAACATCACCGATCATAATTAATATAGCATATCAAAGAAACCAATGTCACCTTTAACCAATCTATAAGTTCAGCAATGTACTGTTGAATGATTCAGTAATTAGGAGTGCACTAAACAGATTAACGGGACTACTATAAAACTAAACTGATCTTTCAAAATGATTCAACAAAACTGAACAGTAAAATTGTTTAAAGAAATTGAACTATCAGCTCTCACTCTAAATTCCCTTTTTTTCCCACTAATTTCAAATTTGTAGTGCAAATCCTTAAGAAAATTTCAGACAGTTATTATATAGGAAACCTTCAATGAAACCTTATAAAAAGAATGTGCAGGAATCAGAGATCCAGAACAAGATGGAAACTTTCAAAGCCAAAGACAAAAGCACGTTTGAACTTATATTAAGGAGAGCTTCTGGAATACTCATTACACCACACCAACCATTTCAACAGTACAAGTATCTAACACCCCAACACACAATAACAGAACAACCTTGCAGAATGACAAAAAATAGAGAAAAAAGAAACATTCATAGATGAAAGGCAACATTTGTTACTTACTAGTCATGCCCACAATGTCCTTGTAACCAAATAACAGACACAATGCTCATAAACACACCAAATGCCAAAACAAACACACAAAAAGAGAGAAAAAGAATACAGCTTTACTTACCATGGATGTGATGGGAGAGAACAAGAGCTGGAAAAAGAAGACAACAAGAGAAACAACAAAAGAAATGCAACACCCAACAACTGGGGTTGTTCGTCATATGCAATGCCGATGTGAACCAAAAAAAAAATGGATTTTGCTACGGCAGTAGTGTGAAACAAAGTGAGTAGAGAAAAGGGTAACTCGAGTTGAGGGAAAAGTTGATGAATTGGCCTAAATGGAGGAGATAGGGAAGAAAGGGCTGGTGATGGGTTTACACTTTGCACTGCCAAAAGGACACAGAGTGGTCCCATGTAGCCGTTATCTCCTCTGTCATTGAATGTTTTTTCCTCAAAATGCTACCCATTTTCAACATGGGACCCATGATTCATAGAGAACTGTGATTTTGGAGACAAAGATGATTTAGTGATTTTTAATTTTGTTTAATCTTATTTACAGATCACAGCAGCACTATCTTTCCAAAACATTAATAACCTTGTTAATGGTTTCTTTTGATATATCCTGTGAGCTGAATTTGTTGAAAATTATGGTAACAAATTTCTTGGTATTTCTTCTTCAAGACATTATCTTAATATAACATAATGTCTTAGAAAACTAGCTGTCTAAAAATGTTAGAAATTTCATTATATTTCTTCTTTAATAGATCTTTTAAGTTTTACATTTTCATATAACCTTAAATATCATTCAATATATCTATCGATTTGAAATTTTACTCCTTCCAATCATAATTAATAGGTATCTTTATCTGATAAAAGCTTTTTTTTTTTTTTATTTAAGTTCATATTTCAAGACTTATAAGATATACTTTTCACATATTATCAAAATATTTATTTCTCTCCAACTTTCACAAATAATTAGAATGAATTATTGTCTGACATATAATAGGTGAACCATTCATCATAATAAAAGCCATTATTAATACCATTTTAAATAATATATTAATTTATTAAACATCAAAATTAGCATTTCTTTTAACAATAATGATAATATATTATAAAATATGGCACAAGAGGTATCAAAACGTTTTTACCACTAAAATAATGCATAAACTTCAAACGATTGTTATATTTAAATTTCACTAATTCAAATACTAGATAGCATGATAGAAAAACAAAAGAAAATGGCTTATCGTACTAAAAAATATATCATAATATGTATTGATTTTACTTATGCTGTTATTGATGTCGTTACTATTTGTAAACATAGAACTTTTACTTGTATTTTTATAGATGAATTAATAATGAATTTTAAATTAAAATGAAGTTTTAGATACTTTGAATACTTGGTTTGTATTATTACGAGAAAACAAAATCAGTGCAATGATTTTCAGAACAAATTATAATTCTAAAAGAATTATTTAAAAATTATTTAAATAATTCAGAACAAATTATTTAAAAATTCTAAAAGAAGATTTCTGAAATAAAGTTAGGAATAAAATTTTCACTCTCTACAGTAATACTCTGGTTTTTTTTTCATAATATAAATAAATATATTTTTTCTACTCCAACCTCTTTTTGATTTTGACCGTGAAAGTACTGCAGAGATAAAGGGAAATCCTATTTGTGAAGTATGGGGTGAGTTTGATTGTATTTAATGCTCTTAAAATATTTTTTAATAAATTAAAAAAAATAATTTTTTTAAATAAGTAATTCCATGTATTTCTTGTAAAATCCCGTTTACTTCTTAAATAACATTATTTTTCTAATTCTTATCTAAGAAATACTTATTTTAAATTTAACCAAGCTTACTTATAATTAATACATCACACCAGAAAAGGAAAGTAAGAGTTGTGTAAAAGAAATGTAGAATATTTTAAATTCCATTTTTACACACAAATTAGAGAAATTGATTTCCATATTTTGTGAAAGTTAGACTACTTTTGTTTTTTATAGATTTGGAGAAGTGAATTTAAGTGAAAAAAAAAGTAAAAAAAAAGAGTTGTTTGGATTAAAATATTCGCCACAATATACTATTTGAGTAAATTTAAAATCCAAATTTACTATTTGAATGAAAAAATGGCACACATACACAACTTATTTTTTATATGACTTAGATTCATACTTAGAATTCTAACCATTTTTTCTTTCAAGTCTAGGAAAACATTCCCAACCACTCACGAATATAATGCTAATGAAATCTGAGTCTAACCAGATAAAAAATTGACAACATACTATACCAAAAATCTTAAGAAAATTGATTAATGGATCTTCACCTTTATATAATATTTTTCTTTTTCATTTCTATCCATGTGAAATTTAGACTCAAACTTAAAATTCTAACACTGCGGTCATAAAGTCATATCAGATTCAGCAATCATGTTTATTTATGCTAACTTATTCTGTTTGTGATACATTTCATAGTTCAAATCTTATAAGGTGTAGTTTCTGATTCATTTTCCTAGTTCAAACTTGTAAGGTGCAAGAGCACTGGTACCATCAAGTCCTTTTGCAACATAGAAGGCGTCATACTCAGCAAATGTAGTTTCCCTATATTTGGGAGGATTGTCTTCGTTTAACAGTTCCTTTATAGGTCCAAAAGGCTTTGAGGATGCTTCAACACTTGGGCTGAAAAAGCATGCAACAGATATCCTTGGACCAACATGATTTGAAAGCACTCTGTGTTCAGCACTCTTCAATCTATCATTTGTTATAAGCTACAATTCAAACACAAACAATGAACAACATGTTTACATCCAATAACAAGGCTCATACACATAACAGATAGAAACACTCAAGTCTTTGTATCAACTAGGAGGGAACAAGAACATGGATCATATGAATAGTTCAGACTCTATCATTCAATTGTAACCAGAAAATGACAAAAACTCAAACTGTATCATACCTGGTATTCCTCCCACAAAACGTTGGAATATTGCTATTGTTGTTTAGAGGTTAGATCATTGAGAAGTGTAAGTTATGCAGAAGTAGCCAATTTACTCATACAATAAGGAACACTACAGTAGACACTGGACTCACAAAAGTTCTGACTTATTAACCACCTATCACAAGCAACCTCATGTACATATTGGTAAAAGTATGAGTTGTTGGGAATCCAAATGAGTCTAAGTTTTATATTGGATAAAATAGAGACGACAGTTTATAGGGAAAAAAACTCATAAACTCGTTGTTTTAAATTTTTGGTTATAGTGGTGTCCATCCCTTATATGAATTAAGTTCAAGTCTTATTGTTATTGAATTTCTCATAAGTTCAAGTCTTATTGTTATTGAATTTCTCTAGTGAACCTCTCTCGAAGGCCCTTTAGTAGCATGATCCATGATAGGTAAAAGTTGCAGGAAATAAAGAAGAAACAGGAGGATAACAGAAAACTTGCCTGCAAAAGGTCTCCAATATTAACCACCAAAGCACCAGGTACAGGGTTTATATCAATCCACTTGTCATTGCATCTTATTTGGAGACCACCAATATGATCCTGGAGAAGGATTGTGAAGAAATCATTGTCAGAATGCATGTTGGTTCCCATGGTCAAATCTGGTTCAGGACATGCAGGATAATAATGGCAAAGACCAAACACTCTCCCAGCACATCCAATATCTTTGAGATAGTTTGGACTCAGATCCAAAGCTTCTGAAAACAACTCAAGCAGTAAAATACCAAGCTTCATTATGTATTTACTGTAATCCAGCAGTATGTCTCTGCAAGAACATGCAATCAATCAGAAGGGTGGAATTTCAGTTTTGGAACTTTTCAAATTGTCTCAGTTTCTACAGTAGTTTAAGTTTTAAAACTTCATCCTTTAACTTCCATGCCATATTATGCAGAAATGAACACATATCACAAATTAACTAAAAAATATGCTTTGTCAAAGTCTAACTCAACCTCAGAAAACCAATTTATAAGATAAAGTTTGCATTTCCTAATATACTTTAAATTGGTCTTATTACTAGTCATTGTCATTGTTAGACTTCCAACATGGATGGGAAAGATAATAGATAACATTCAACAAGGAATAGTGACTACAAGAACTATGGCTAGAGCTAAAGAGAAGGATAGGATCAACTAGTCATGAAGAATTTCACTGTTCTTTCCTTTCGTTCATCAATGACATGTTTTCTTTCTTGCTTTTCATGTGGGATGAAACCCTTTTTGGAAATCTTTGAAGATTAAAACCCCTTTTATGAGATTCATCAACAGGGGATACCCTGCCCTCTATATCAAGATTAGCACATTACAGGATATTAAGACAGCATGTTATTTCAAGTTTTGGCATTATCCACAATCAGCATCTAACTTTGATCAATTCCACCACCTCTGTTTGATTCACTTGATAAGCACTGGTAGAAATTTGATTCCTGTGTATCCATATAGATTACAATATGCAAAGCCAGATACGTTTCTAGATTTGACAATAAATACTTCTCTGCATAGCATGCCAGAACTATACTTTTCCCACCCAACCAAAATTGACAACATTGCCAAATTCGATAAGAGACATAATAGCTAAAAAAAGGTATTTTATCAAGATTTACAATCCAATTTATGATCAACAAACATATAAACATAAGTCTCCAAATCTGTGTACTTTAACTACAATGAAACTCATTTTTCTTTCTGAACTCAGTACTTCAGACAACTAAGAATCATGTCATATCATGTTAGTTTAACTGAAATTTTTTGAAGGAACACATGATTGATACACATACATACCTGCATACTGCAGGAATTTCTTCTGGTTTGGGGACATCAGGGTACAACAAACACTTAAAAGTGTCCCTCCAATTGAGTGCTGGCTGTGAGCCATATAGATCAAAATTGCTGTTATAGAAAAAGGGTTTTGTTCTATCTCGTGAATAGAATTCCCTTTTGTGTTCAGCATCAAGTTCATGAAACCTTTTGACCCCATTTTGCATCTCCTCAAGAACACTCACAGGGATGTCATGATTGATCACCTGAAAGAAACCCCATGTTTGAGATGCTTCCTTTACTATGCCAACAAGCCCTTGGCGTTTGCTTGCATCCTTGTGAATATCTGCAAGGTCTATGACTGGAATAACATGGCTTGTGTCGGTTAAATTTGAGACCTTCTTCTCAGATTTCTGAGGAGGATGACGGAATATGCTAGGAACCTTCTTGTAACCTGCATCAACAAGCCCTTTGACACCAGCTTTTGTTTCATCAAATGCTTTTCTTTCACTCAGAACATAACCAAAGTCTGATTCACTTGCTGTTCCCATTTTTCTGTTGTAGTGTGAAATTGGAACTAGCAGAGTGAGTGAATGAACCAGGAAAGAACTAAGCAACAGTATGAAACAGCTAAGGCTTGAAGATGAGCTTGAAAGGAAGTCAATAATGGAGGAAACTATGACAAGATAATGGTTCCAAACTTCACAATCTTCTCACGCTTTGACATTAAAAAAATGAAACTTCTGGGATGTATTTATTGTTCTTATGTCAATAGCCTTTAGTTTATAGTTTTTCTTTATCTTTTACTTTACAAGTTGTTTGATATAGAAGAGAAAAGAGACTTTTACATAAAACCATAACCATGAACAAAAATTTTCACACTATCAAACACATTGAAATAGTTCATATCTTATCTAATTAAATCAATTTTCACCTAACAATTACATTTCTCATGTTGGTGTGCATATGTTTATTTTATTTTTTAATTACATTAGTATTATGTTGGACTCTTTTACCCTTACAATGACTTTCTTTATATAGGGTTTAAGTGTAATATTTAAAAATAAAATAAAAGATGCATGTGTAATATAGAAAAAGGTGTTAACATAATTTTTTAAAACATAAGAGAGATTAGTGTGTAAGATTTAAAAGAAAAATAAAAAAATTGGAATGTAAGTGTAACTCCAAATTTTTTTGGAAAATGACACTTGAACAACCATTTTTGACAACATTTAGACACGCGCACACGTGTCAAAATCTGAGTGGTCCATTTTCATTTAATTTTTCCAACTGGACCACTCAGATTTTGACACGTGTGCGCGTGTCTAAATGTTGTCAAAAATAGTTGTTCAAGTATCATTTTCCAATTTTTTTTAAAGAGGTGAGGGAAGGATAATGTATATAGATGGGAGAAATCAGGCTTATGATTGTGATCCAAAATAGGACAATGGTGGACCTTTCTGGTCACATCAGAACTCTTATTTTATATTTTCTATTCTTTTGTTTTATATATTTCTCACATTTGGATGTGTCAATTAAAATTATATTTTTATATTTGTTTCTCAAATTTTCCTAATTAATGTTTTATATTTGTTTTCTAGGGCTACTTAATAGTTTATCATTAACTTATCACATTTTTTAATATGTTAATCTTTTAACTTGTTAATGTTGCTCAATTTAGAATATTAGGAAGGTAAAATATTGTCACCTGATCGCTTAATTTGATGTGTTAGTTATCGATATTAAAAGTTGAAGAAAAAAATGGTGTATTTGTAATATCTCAAAATTTTTATATTGTAATTTAATTAGATTTTAAATCACATAATTATTAAATAATTTAAATATGTTCTTAGATGACAAATGGTGAAGCGAGGTTGAGTTTTTGAAAAACTGATTTAATTATTTCTTATTTGTAACTACTTAAATGGAAATGACTTTATATTTGTAACTCGCTTTTAGGTGATTAATGATATAATTGTGTCATTTTATGATTTATTTTAACATCCCAAAAATTTAAAACTTAAACAAAATTATTTATATGAAGCAGAGAAATTTGATATCAAACTTCTTATTTCACGTCTTAGCTATGTGGTTTCGTAGCACCTGTTAACCACTAATATTCTCTTAAGTTCGTACCATTAAAATTATTATAGTAAAAGAAAAAACAAACAAACAAACAGACAACACAAAAGTAAGGGTAAGGTGATATCAAAATAAACAAACACTGGATATCAGAATTCATTATACACAAAGTTCATACCAAATTAAACAAACATCCTAGGCATACCATGAACCTAGACCTGACCATCCGGATAAGGTATGAATGTCGAGTTATGACGGGTCATGCACTTGTGGTGGCCTCTACCTTGTAGAGTCATTGTCAATGAGTTTCATCCTACACACTCACAAGGTTAATTTGTATCGCGTCTTACTAGAAGCACCTAGACTAAGACCTTATACTACTCTTACTACATGTATCAGTCTTCTTTAATTGAGAATAAATGATCATTAGAGTGTCAGGACAACCCTTAAAATTGAGCTCCCTACATTCATACCAACAACTCTTTGATACAACCATTAAGAATTCTCCTTATAACTTTTATAACCTCAATTTCATATCATTGTACATTCCAAACCATACCACTAAGCAATAATTAAACCATCATACCATTTAAGACCATGTACATAAGAGAAATTAAATTAAAACATCCAAAATTACCTAAAACCACTCGCCTAGTGCAGAAATAAGGTGACCAACAAGCCAACCCACTTGCCCAATGAGAGAAGAGACAATGACCTCGACAAGCCCAACAAGCTGGCTCGCCTAGCCTTTGAAACTCACTACTAAAGCACTCAATTACTCGCCCAGCCACTCTGCATAATTTTGTAGAACACTAATTTTACAGAATTTGCACCCTCTCAACCTAACTTGACCTATCTTAAACACTCATACCAACTTCTACCACTTCCATCTGGTGTTCTAAGCCACAATTGACCTATCCAAGAATATGTACCCCAACTTCAACCATGTTTAAACTCCTTTTTACAATGAAAATCTAACTCGGGACAACTAAACCTCCATTTCATAGACCTTAAATCATTTCTACGTTTCTAATGCATACCTTAGCAACTTAGGGGTATGAACAAGTCTCAAATGACTCAAAGACAATCCCCAAACACTCTACTTTGTCTCAAACCTTCCAAATCAAAATCTCACTCTCAAACTCCTAAATTGAGCTTAAAACTCAGTTTCGGCATTTCATATATCAGAACTCATTTTCAAATTTGTATGAACTAATCAAAACTATAAACTGAAGCTATCACAAGTAAAATCATGACAAATAGAAAAACCACAAGAACGTGGCTAGCACGGATTTGTATACACTATCACCCATAAAATAAAGAAAAAGTTGTCATTCTGTCAATCCTTACTATGTATATTAGTAGTGGTGTTACAATACTAGTAGTAGTGAATGGTGTTATAATGAGTAGTGTATAATGATTATTTATTTGTGATTTTTTATTTTGATAGCTAATTATTATTTTTGGTTGAATTTTTTTTACGACTCCTTGAAACCCCTATTTTAGGGACAAAAAACCCCAAGAGTCCTTATTTTTGGTTTGTATGAAGTTTAAAAATCATTTCGAAAGTCAGTTGTTACAGACCTTTAAACGATCATAACTTTTACTCCACTTGACAGATTTTGTATTATTATATATCGATTTGGGGTAGAAAAAGATTTTCAAAGTCGTGAAAATCGCGTAGCAAACTTTTCCTTATATATATATTTTTTTAAAAGGTCATTTTCTATTTTTTGTCAATTTATTTTGTGTGTTTTCTGTTTTTTTTAACTTTGCAAGAATATTTCAGATAAACTTTGAATTTTGATCTAAACTTTTTTGTGGGGGGTTTTTCATGATTTTTTGGTGCTTTGAACAAATTTTTAGGTCATTTGGAGTTCTTTTCAATATACTCTTAGTTTTACCCTATGTTTGGATATATATGGTGTATAACCAATATAACATACAACAAACAATTTCAACAATACCAATATAAAAAAATGTAAGTTCATAAAAAAATCTAAAACTAACCTTGAATGTTGGCTCGCTTTCGAAATAAAGCACTACTACTAGTGAGGGGGAAAGGAGAACATGCCTCTGGTGGTCGTTGTGGTGGAACTTCAATGGACAATATGGCAACCAAGGTAAGGTAAATGACACAAAAATTGACCTTTGTTCTTCCTTACACTCGTGAACAAAGCAGTTCGTTTCCTTGAAAGTGGTGGAGTTTGGATTCATGTTCAGGATGTCAATGCTAAACGAAAAGGCGATATCAATTGATAAAAACCAAAGAAATATCCAAACAAAGGCTACAATAACACTTTCGTTAAGGGAAATTACACAAAAACTTACTTTTGTTCTTCCTCGCACTTGTGAACGAAGTTCCTAATTCAAGTAAAAGAGAAATCGCAATAGTGTGATGACGCTACTTTTAAAAAATAATTACAATGTATATGATGTTGAAAAACTCGAAACTCGACGTCTTATATTTCTTTAACGTTTGAAACTATGACATTTGACGTTATACATGAATACATTTTCACTTCCGCTTCGAATATTTTCATAAAATTTACTCAACATGTTTCGATGTCTAATTACTTTATGACATCATAAAAGTATAAACTCTGACCTTGAAATTAAATATTTATATTTAAAATAATCGAATTTTATTATTTATAAACATTATTACTTCTAAAATAAATTTTTTTAAGTTTTTATATTAAACATAATTCAACTATACGCAT
The DNA here is from genome assembly GCF_029865625.1 of Vigna umbellata. Taxonomy (NCBI): domain Eukaryota; kingdom Viridiplantae; phylum Streptophyta; class Magnoliopsida; order Fabales; family Fabaceae; genus Vigna; species Vigna umbellata. Next base: position 26,323,585 of record NC_142171.1, on the reverse strand, counting down.
TTTTAATATACAGATTTTTTAATCTAATTATTTTGTATAACAAGAAATTATTTTAAATAAATATACCTTTAGTATATAAATGATGTTATAATTAAAAGGAGCAATAAATAAATACTTTTGAATATATGAAAAAGAAATTTACATTTAATATAACCAGTTTATTGTGATATAATACTACTAAGTTGTAGAATATTCAAAAAATTTAAAGGAGACTAAAAAGCTTAAAGAAATTCTAAATTTCTTTCTAAAAGAATAAAAGAACAGCAAATAAACTGTCAATTATATTTCGAAGTTCTAAAAGTCTGTCACATTTATCTTAAAATTAATAAAGTTCAGAAAATAGTTTATGAAATTAAATATTATCAATATAACAAAAATTTAAATTAACATAAATTAACAAACATAATTATTAAAATATAAATTACTAATTAATTTAATCTCAAAATTGAAATTATAAAAACAAACCGATCCCTAATTCTATTCGCAAACCAAATATAATCACACATTTAAAATAAAAAATGTAAATAAAGAAACATTTTAAAGTTAGAGTCTAACTATATTCCTTTATCATGCATTAATTAATTACAATAACTATTTTTTCATTTTATTAATTTCAGTTATCAGTTTGCCATACTGTTATAATTTAAATTCTTAAGAGCACATTTAGAAGAATTTTCGAAAAGCACGAAGCAAAAATACAAATATAAATTAATTCATATAATTTTTTTCACATCGATAAATTAAATTTGAGTAATGTATAAATAAAATAAAAAAATTTTGGACTACACGATGCAGCGTTGCAACGTGCTAATGGGTCGGAAAGATTAGTAAGAAAGGAAAAAGGCAGAAACGCGAATTTGGCTAAGAATCTGAAAACGCGAGGCTTTGATTCGCGAGATGTATCAGTGGCGGAAGTTCGAGTTTTTCGAGGAAAAGTACGGCGCCAAGTGCACGGTTCCCGAGGGCGACGGCGGAGACGACGTCATCCGGGAGAAGAAGATCGAGTGCTGCTCCAGCGGTAGGGGCAAAGTCGTCACCGGCTTCGACGACGGCGTCGTTTGCTTTTTCGATCGAGGCTTAAAGTTCAACTACGCTTTCCAACCTCACTCCTCTAACGTTCTCTTTCTTCAGCAACTCAAGGTTAGAGAGGAATTATTGTTGCGGTTTTCTGCAATTGCTCTCTTTTTTTTTTAATTGCGTCTGATGATATTATTGCAAGTTTTTAGAATTTTAATTGTGAAGATCGGTGAGAGAATTCGAGAGTTTAGTGAAGTGTTTTTTTTTTTTTTTGTTTTTGAAGGATTAAGGAAGGTATTTTGCGATTTGAATGTTTTGTTCGGAGAAGTAGGAGCTTAATTACGCTTTGATTCTTGAATTGAAGTTCAGTTATTTTTCTAATTGTTGGAATTAAGTAGCAGTAGTGCAACCTCACTTTTCTTCCATTGTATTTGCTCAAAAGAACATTGTTCGGTGAGATTGTTGATGGAATTTTCTAGGACTGTGCTTTCAATTGTGTCTGAGTGCTGGTTGTTTCGGTGGAGGAATTTTCTAGAATCCTATTTTTAGTTGTGGGGATTGGTGATAAGAGTTACCTGGCCTAGCAGCAAGGTTTTAAATTGAAGTTGTGATCGTGGGGGATCCCGCTTGATTTGGGAAGTTGTGGAGAAATTTGGCCGCATGCAATTGCAGTTGCCGATGACTCCAAAAACCTTAACACAGCAGCTGAAAACTGCAGTTGTGCGGTGACTCCAAAAATTCTGATGCTGTGGTTGTTACCATTTTTTAAAACATTGCTTAGTAGTATAGTGTGTTTATTTATTTATTTAATTTTTTGTGTGTATGAAGGATTGGACATTGGTGAAGGGCTTTTTTTTAAGAGCATGTTTTGATGTTTGTTTGTAATAACGCGAACTGACATTCACACATTCCAAAGCATGAAATGTAGAAGAAAAAATTTCTGTCATTTGTGTTGAACTTAGTTTTGGTTAGTTTAATTTCAACTGATAAGATAACCAAACGCATGTTTTGTTGGGTTGTCTAGGGTTGTGCTTTGATTCTTGATTGAAGTTAAAAGAGGTGTGTTTTGTGTGTTGATTAACCAGCAACGCAATCTTCTGGTAACAATTGGGGAGGATGAACAGCTTACTCCCCAGAAAACAGCTTTATGCCTCAAGGTTTTTGACCTTGACAAGATGCAACCTGAGAGTTCGAGCATGACAAGTCCTGAATGTGTTGGGATATTGCGGATATTCACTAATCAGTTTCCAGAGGCAAAGGTAACGAATGAATGGCGTGCTTGTTACTATTCTTTTTTGTGATTAATGATAATAAAACTGGTTAGTATAGTAATTTAGTTTTGTTGTCTTTGTCCCACATTTTGATGGTTTGAAACTATGGTGTACTGCAGATTACATCTTTTTTGGTTTTAGAAGAAGTGCCACCCATACTGCTCATAGCTATTGGTTTGGACAATGGTTCTATTTACTGCATCAAAGGAGACATTGCACGGGAGCGTATCACGCGTTTTAAGCTTCAGGTTGAAAACAACCAATCGGACAAAACTCTTTCTGCTGTAACTGGACTTGGGTTTAAGGTGGATGGTCAATCACTACAGTTATTTGCTGTGACTCCAAGTTCAGTGAGTTTGTTTTCGTTGCATAATCAACCACCGAGAAGGCAAACCCTTGATCAGATTGGATGTGGTGTAAACAGTGTTGCTATGAGTGAACGCTCTGTATGATGTCTTTGTTCATTGTTCTCATAATTTTTATAAATTGGCATAATTATATTCTTTGTAAATGCTGAATGTCTCTATTTGTTAATATGAATAGGAGTTGATAATTGGTCGACCAGAGGCAGTATATTTTTATGAAGTTGATGGGCGTGGTCCTTGTTGGGCTTTTGAGGGAGAGAAGAAATTGCTCGGATGGTTCCGTGGATACCTTTTGTGTGTTATTGCAGATCAAAGAACAGGAAAGCATACTTTCAACATCTATGATCTGAAGAATCGATTAATAGCCCACAGCGCATTGGTTAAAGAAGTTTCTCATTTGCTTTATGAATGGGGTAACATCATACTCATAATGAATGACAAATCAGCTTTATGTATTGGAGAAAAGGATATGGAAAGCAAGTTAGACATGTTATTCAAGAAAAACCTATATACTGTAGCAATAAATCTTGTACAGACTCAACAAGCAGATGCTGCGGCTACTGCTGAAGTGCTAAGGAAATATGGGGATCATCTATATAGCAAGCAAGACTATGATGAATCAATGGCCCAGTACATACTTACTATTGGTCACCTTGAACCTTCTTATGTTATACAGAAGTTTTTGGATGCTCAAAGAATCTACAACCTCACAAATTACTTAGAAAAGCTACATGAGAAGGGTCTTGCTTCTAAAGATCACACCACACTTCTATTAAACTGTTACACCAAATTGAAAGACGTTGAAAAGTTAAATCTATTTATTAAAAGTGATGACAGCATTGGGGAACTTAAATTTGACGTAGAAACAGCAATCAGGGTTTGCCGTGCTGCCAATTACCATGAGCATGCAATGTATGTTGCAAAGAAGGCAGGGAGGCATGAGTGGTACTTGAAGATCTTGCTTGAAGATCTGGGTAGCTATGAAGAAGCCTTGGAATACATTTCAAGCCTTGAATCAAGTCAGGCAGGGATGACAATAAAAGAGTATGGGAAGATTCTGATTGAGCACAAGCCAGTGGAGACTATTCAGATCCTCATAAGGCTTTGCACTGAAGATGGTGACCGAGGACGCTCAAATGGAATGTATATGTCTATGTTGCCATCTCCTGTTGATTTTCTTAGCATTTTCATTCATCATCCTCAGTCCCTTATGGATTTTCTAGAGAAATATACAAATAAGGTTAACGACTCACCTGCTCAAGTTGAGATTCATAATACCCTTTTAGAGTTGTATATATCCAATGAATTGAACTTTCCTTCAATGTCGCAAGTTAATGATGGTGGAAATTATCTTAATGGAGTATCAGCAAAAACTATGAGTGCTCAGTCTAACGGAAACACTGCTAATCACAAAAGTTCTGCACAGGGAAAGGACCTTCTTGAAAGGCATAAAAAGGGTTTACACTTGCTTAAGAGTGCATGGCCTCCGGAGACAGAGCACCCACTATATGATGTTGATTTAGCAATTATACTATGTGAAATGAATGCATTCAAAGATGGACTTTTGTATTTATATGAAAAGATGAAACTCTATAAAGAAGTGATTGCATGCTATATGCAAGCACATGATCATGAGGGGTTAATTGCATGCTGCAAAAGGCTGGGGGATTCAGTTAAAGGAGGGGACTCATCTCTTTGGGCCGATGTACTTAAATATTTTGGTGAGCTTGGAGAAGATTGTTCTAAAGAAGTAAAAGAAGTTCTGACTTATATTGAGAGGGATGATATTTTGCCCCCAATAATTGTGCTTCAAACTCTCTCCCGAAATCCATGCCTCACACTTTCTGTGATTAAAGATTACATTGCTCGAAAGCTTGAGCGGGAATCAAAGATGATAGAGGAGGACCGACAAGCTATTGAGAAATATCAGGTTGGCTGTTAGTTTTTTTTATTTGTTTTAATTATTTGATGGTTTATAAGTTGTGTCCATCCTTTGTGTACACGACACAAACTCCTGTAAATTTACATTCCTTTTGTTTTCTAATGGTATAAACAATTTAAACAAAAGTAAGATGCATTCTGGAAAATAGATACTTAGCAGATAATGGTTTTTAAATGTAAGAAGTTTAAAATTTAACAAAATAGAAAACACAGAAAGCTCAGGTTTTTTTTTGTTTTTTTTTTCTCTTTTTCACTAAAAATTACTCACATATACATGTAACATATCTATGAAGAAGTGGTTAATTTTTTAGAGATTTTATCCAAAGAACAAGCTACTTTTTTGTTTGGTACCAATCACCAAGGATGACTTTTTGTTCTAAAAGATGATTAAAATCACAAAGTAGCTTTTCAAAATTATAAAATATCTGAACTCCTTTAGATTCTAGTTATTTTTCAAAGGCTTTAACAAACTCAATTTACATTTTTCAAAATAGAATTGATTTTTATACAAAAGAAGAATACAGATGAGTTCTTTTTTTATTGATGAGAAATCATTTTGTAATGTAATATAATTTAATTCATGGTGAAATATTTCTCAAATAGTCATGTATGAAGATAAAATTCTGTACTCTAGAGGTTAGTCTCACCTATCTGATGGGAAAAGAGAGAAAAAAAATAGTGAGATGAAATCCTTCTTTGCCTCAAGAGAATGTAATAATATTCTTTTTTAATTATTATTCTTTCTGTAAACTATATGGAAGTATTCTATGAAGAGTCTGTTCAGGAAATTGAACAGTATGTGTTTTGGTTTCTATTGTTCTTGAAATCATTCCTTCATAATTAAATATGAACTAGCACCTGAAAACTTTAGCAGAAATTGAAGACATCGAAATCTGTCACGGATGAAGATCCAAGTAACTATTGAACTGTTATGAATGAAAAACTCTTCTTGAAGTTTAAAGCATTAACAGTTGGGTGATTATGATTATTCAATGTGAAGCAGACACCCATTTTCTGTTATATATTTTAGTTAGCATCTTCATGTCATAACAGAATATGCCACTTGTTTTTAAGTCATTTGACTTGAATTTTCATCACCTAGAATGCTTTTCCGTATAAAGATTTAGTGTATTGTGATGATAAATGGTGAACACAAATGATGATTTTGTTAAAAAAATATTTGAATATAACGAAATTTATTTTATTTAGGAATTTTTCTCAGATGCTCCTATTTACATAGATAAAATTTCCATTGCCTCATGAGTCTGGTGATGTTCTTTGTTGATTGTCATTCTGTATTTAGTAAGGAAGGATTAACATCGAAGTATTTCTGTGCAGGAAGATACACTCTCAATGAGGAAAGAGATTCAAGATCTTAGAACAAATGCTAGAATTTTTCAGCTTAGCAAGTGCACTGCATGCACCTTCACCCTTGATCTGCCTGCTGTGCACTTCATGTGCATGCACTCATTCCACCTGCGCTGCCTTGGCGATAATGAAAAAGAATGCCCTGAGTGTGCTCCTGAGTATAGGTCTGTCTTGGAAATTAAAAGAAATTTAGAGCAAAATTCTAAGGATCAGGACAGATTTTTCCACCAGGTGAAGAGCTCTAAAGATGGGTTTTCCGTCATTGCCGAATATTTTGGGAAAGGGATCATCAGCAAAATAAGTAATGGATCCACTTCTGGACCCAGATCCGGAACTGCATCATCCTCTAGTGGTTTCTAAGGCTTGAGATTTCTGCCACTTGCTTTTCAGCAGTCCTTCATTTAACATAAAAATAGCTGGGCTCTGGATTTGGGATGAAATTTGGTTATTTTTTGGGTTTCAGATTTCTTAATTGCTGCGTGTTGTCTGGTGTCCAAGGTTGATATTTTCCATAATGCGCTGAATGCTGTAAATTTTAACCAGGAGTGGTTCATCCCTGAATGGTCTTGCTCTTTTGCGGTAGTACTGAACTTTTTGGGAGGATTTGAAGCACATTTTCATTTCAGCTTCTACTTGATGGAGATACAGCCCACTTATTTAAGGTAATGTGAGATTTACTAGGTATGAATTCAGGTGATACTTTTCTTTTTCTTATTTTTCAGTGTAAAATTATGCCGGAATATAATCATGGAAATGAGATTTTTATTTTGATTGTTTTAATTTTTTTGAATGCCATAGTAACAATATGAATTGTCTGCTTTAGCCTCCTGCCATTGATTTCTTAGATTTGATTTTCTATTTGTTGTTCTCTGCTGTATTAAGAATTCCACTTATTTTGTATTTCTTTATACTATCACTGGTCTTTACACTCCTGTTACACATGACCAAATACATGTTACTTCTAAATTCTGATTTGGTTCACCCCAGAGTATATAATTGGGTTACACATCTAGAAAATGATGAAGTTCTAGCTCTATCTGATCTTGGATGTTTAAAGTTAAATCCATTATTAATTTTTCTTTTTTCCCTCTTGCTTTGAGTGCTCTTATTGATGCCGTGTCTCGGGTTCAGAAACTCAGTTCAGACCATTAAATTTTAACTTTTACAGTAAATTTTCAATTTTCCTTTAAATCTGGCTTTGGGCACAGGAGAAATCTCATCTAATCTTTGACAATTATAAATCTTAGTATTTCGATTTGAACACATTAGAATTATTCATCTATTCACTTATTATCGATACATTAAAATAATATAGTTATTTTTTTTTCTCTTTTTTTTTCTAACCAAATAATAATAATAAAAAAAAGAGTCTTTCACTGATATACCTTCATCCAAAATTAGAGAAAATATTGTCATCAGATACTCTAATGGAGATAGAGGTGTTACTGCATTAGTATCCACATTTCTTATGATTATAAAAAACGGTTAATGCAATTAAAATAAATAAATTATTATAACATTTATCATAATAATAAAAAACAATTATCATGTAAATATTGTGAAATTTATAGAATACATATTATATAATATTAATGTAATGTTATATTATACAAAGACAAGATAAAGTTTTTTTTTCTTTTTTTCTTATAGATATTTCACTTCCCAACATATGTAAATGTTATCCTATTTTTTTTTCTTTTCAGAGATGATAAATAAATAAAAATTCTGATTTTGTTTTCATTTCCATCTCGTAATAAATTATTAAGATATTCTTAATTTATTTGTTGTTTTGTTTTTAAATATATAATTATAATTTTTTACTATTTTGTATTAAAAAAACAAAATATACGTTCTTTCAGCATTAAATTTATATTTTTGGGGATTTATAGTTTTTAAGTTATTTAATAAATTTGTTAATGAGTTTTTAGCTTTTATTTGGAGAACAAATAGTAAAACCTGCATACGGTGACCATCTCGAGTTATCCTCTCCCAGCAAAAATCCATTTTCTCTTAAATTTTAAATTATATATTTTTAAATTAAATATTTTCTAAGTTGTTAAACTATAACATCAAATTGGATTTTATCTTTATCTTATAACTTAAATATAGTATAGTCTCAAATTTTAAAAATAAATAAATTTGGTCTCATCCTCGAATGATATTAAAAGTTGATTGACATGACAAATTGTGTTGTTAAATGTCTTCACGTGTGTATCTATATAGTGACATATGAACATCACATCGACACGTTTTTATAGTATTGTTTGCTTTTGGAACTTGAAATTAGATTCTGAGATTGAAAAAGAAATATATATTTAAATTAATCTTAACATAATTTTGTGTGACTATTTAGTATATACAAAGAAATATATTAATAAATGTAAATATGTATACAAAAGTTTTGCCTTTTTCTTTATCATAAAAAACAACGAATAGTACCACAGCAACAAATAGAAAAGAATGACCTTTAACTTTTTGTGCGTTGAGCCGTAACTAATAATTGTGACTGGGAAGGACTCAACAGACGTTTTAAACTCCAGCCATTGGGTTTTAATATTGGATAATGAATGAAAATATATTAAATTTGTTGAAAATTATTTTGAAACTTAAGTTTATAGATATAATATTAGTATATTTGAAAATTGTCTTTTAAAATTTGAAAATTTTCTTAAGAGTTTTTTCATGAAAAATATCTTAAAGAATAAAAGAAGAGAATCACTTACTTCAACTCATAAAAAATATAAAACAATTAAAATATCAGAATAAGGATAATAAAAAAACATAACTTTATGTATTTTGATTATAAATTAATTTTTTTTAACAGATGCTTTTAATAAATAGTAACAGAAAAATACAGGAAAAACTGTCCAAATTGATGTGCCAAACTTCAAAATAAATTTTCCTTTCTATCAAACCTTTTTAGCCGTCCTTCTATCCCTACTCAACCAAACAAGGCATAGTTTCACTAAAAAAACAAGACAAAATGGTTAGCTATAAATATATTGTCAAAGCAACCTTTGTCTCTAAGGTTGGCGTGTTATATAAATATTTTAAATACTTTTTTTTATCAATTATTTTTATTCAATCGCCTCTTTATATTTAATAAGAATACTATACTTTTATTTTGTTTCTTTAAAAGTTAAAAATAAAATAAAATTCATAAATGACAAAATTAAAAACTATGTATTATTTTTATACCAAAACTTATCATATTAGTAAAATCTTAAAATGTTATTAGTTTGGTTTCTATCACATTCTTAATTTGATCTTTTGTTCCGTCGAACACATTCTTAATTAGTTTTCTTTATGTATAACGTATTTTTAATTCGATGATTACCTCAATTTTACACGCATAAAAACTAATTTAATAATGTTTTTATGTGGGAAGACTAATTAAAAAAATGAGTCACGTTTATCTAAAAAATTAAAAGTATATTAAAAGTTACGTTATAACTCCTAATAAAAGTAGCATTATCCATCATTTTGAAACTTCTAAGCACGTGCTCTGTCTAGTAGCATTTTCTTATCATTCCTATTAGTGGATCAAATTTCTTCAACTAAAACACGTGTTCTTTTAATTTTAAATTTTATTCTAGTAATATAATTATCTAGCTATAAATTTTATCATAATAATATAATAATTTAAATATATCAAATATCTACATCTATTATTTAAATATGTACAATCTTAAAAATCACTTTCTAATATATTTAAAAATTTATTTCAATAAAATTGGTTGGTTTTATAAGATTGCATACTCTCTTTTCAATAGTCTTCAAATAAAGTGAAAGTGCCATTCTTTAATAAAGTTCACCATTTTCAATTAGTTACACTACACCATCCTTGGTTTTCAAACTATGAGCATGTGCTTGATAACTTGTTGACACTTTTATTATTAGTTGACATTTATTGTATATCTATTTATTTATTTATGTGATTTAAAATTAAATAAATAATAAATAAATAAATATCTTTTTTCAAAACTATTAACATTTTCTTTATAAATAATTAAAATATTAAGTCATTATTCCATCCAATTAATTTATAATTTATATGAATGACAACGATTTCATTATCTTATCTCATCTTTAGGTAAAATTCATTCTTTTTTTATTATAGAAAAAAAATATTGTGAAGTATTAAGATATTAGAAAGATATAACTTTTTCTTCAATATCAAATATAAAATATAATTATGTAAATCAAATAAGATTATCAATTAATAATTAAACATGCATATTAAACTTAAATTACAAAATTAATTAAATTTTCTTTATATTATACTAGTGAAAAAACACGAGTTTATCCTCTTTTATTTTATGATTATAAATTATTCCAATTGTTATTAAAATAAAATATTAATAAATTTATAAAAATAACTATTAAAAAATAAAAATTAATAATATAATTAATGAAATGATTTATATCAATAAAGATAAAATTAATAGTAAAATATGTATTATGAAGTGGTTACTAAAAACAAACTTCTATATATAAGTATAAATAATAAATAAAATATTTTAGAAATATACAAGATATCAGAAATGGAGACCGATTTAGAAATTTAAACCAGAATAGACATAGTGAAATTATATTCATTGATAAAGTGTTAGTCAATATTAAACAACATTTCTCTTACCTAGTTACTTCGTCAAGAATAAGAAAAACTTGTTTTTTCTTTCTAGTCTACATAGCATACACCATTTTCTTTGAATATTGTTCTTGTAGCAATAATTTCAGTGATTTATTCGAATCTTTCTTCTGCAAACGATCGAATATAAAACCAAAAGCAAGGGTTCAATTCCTCCAAGTTGTATCTGTTAAAAGTTGTGAAGTTGGTGACAGATATCATCCGATGGATAAAAGGGTTAACATAGCAGTAGTTCCTGGTCCTGGCTTCAGCCACTTGGTCCCAATTCTTCAATTTTCAAAGAGGCTTCTTCAGCTTCATCCAAACTTTCATGTCACATGTCTAATTCCCTCATTTGGGTCTCCCTCAAGTGCCTCAAAATTCGTTCTTGAAACTCTCCCACCAAACATCGAATCCATTTTTCTTGAACCAGTCAAACCAGAGGACCTACCACAAGGGGTTGCCATAGAAACTCAAATTCAGTTCACAGTGACTCTCTCACTTCCTTCCATACACCAGGCCTTGAAGAGCATAACTTCAAAGACCCCTTTTGTGGCCTTGGTGGCTGATTCTTTTGCCTTTGAAGCATTAGATTTTGCTGAGGAGTTCAACCTGTTGTCCTATATTTACTTCCCTTCAGCTGCAACAACACTGTCTTGGTACTTGTATGTGCTCAAATTAGACAAGGAGACTTCTTGTGAGTACAGAGACTTGCCTGAGCCTGTTAAGATACCTGGCTGTGTACCTATTCATGGCAGGGATCTCAATAACCAAGCTCAAGACAGGTCTAGTCAGGTTTACAAACTCTTCCTTCAGCGCGCTCAGCGGTTCTGTTCTGTTGATGGGATTTTCATCAATAGCTTCTTTGAAATTGAAACAGGTCCTATAAGAGCATTGAAAGAGGAGGGAAGAGGGTACCCTCAGGTGTTTCCTGTTGGACCAATTGTTCAAACTGGTGATGATGCTAAAGGGTTGGAGTGTCTCACATGGTTGGACAAACAAGAAGATGGTTCGGTTTTGTATGTTTCTTTTGGGAGTGGTGGAACACTCACACAAGAACAAGTGAATGAGCTGGCTTATGGTTTGGAATTGAGTAATCACAAGTTCTTGTGGGTTGTGAGAGAACCGAGTAGTTTAGCCTTTGATGCATATCTCAGAGCACAAAGAAGTGTTGATCCTTTGCATTTTTTGCCAGATGGGTTTTTGGAGAGAACCAAAGAGCAAGGTATGGTTGTTCCTTCATGGGCACCCCAGATTCAAGTCCTTGCTCACAGTTCAATTGGAGGGTTTTTGACTCACTGTGGTTGGAATTCAATCCTTGAGAGTGTGATGAATGGTGTGCCACTCATCACATGGCCACTGTTTGCAGAGCAGAGAATGAATGCAGTTGTGTTGAGTGAGGGTCTGAAAGTTGGAGTGAGGCCAAGAGTGAGTGAAAATGGGTTGGTGGAAAGGGAGGAAATTGTGAAGGTGATAAAGTGTTTGATGGAAGAAGAAGAAGGTGGGAAAATGCACAAAAGAATGGAGGAATTAAAAGAAGCTGCTAATAATGCACTAAAAGCAGATGGGTCCTCTACAAAGACACTTTCTGAGTTGGTAAAAAAATGGGAAAGTTTGGTTTAGGAAAACAAGTTTTATCCATTGCTTTTGCAGGGATCTTAGCTTTTGCTTTTCCTGATTCTGCTTTCTAATAAGTGCTAATCATTCTGTGCTATGGCAGCAATGAATATTACATGTAAAATTCTGATGTTGAATGCCATCATCCTCATGGTTATTTGCTCTAATAATAATCTGCTATAGTAGCATGCTCCTGTGGAGTTTCATTATACTGTTGATTTGAGTCTTCAATATATGAACATTTTACTGGATTTGCTTACTAATGTGTTTGATGGTACAATAGGGGACCAGTGATGGTCACAATATAATTGAATTTGGTTGCAAGTGATTCTGCAGATTGCAGTTTATGTAGGGACAAATTTTACAGTTTTGCAGTGTCGTGATTTATACTGTTTCTGGCTGGCTAAGACATTCCAAAATTATGAAATAAAATTAAAATAATTTACATTGATTATTCCTAATCATAAAAGTTAACCATGTTATTCAAGATAAACCTATATGCATTTGCAATTACTCTTGTATAGACTCAACAAGCAGATGCCGCTGTTAGTGCTGAAGTGCTAAGGAAACATCGGGATCATCCATTTAGCAAGCAAGACTACGATGAAGCAATGGCAAACTTGAATCTTATTATGTTATACAGAACTTTTTTGATGCTACAGAAAGCCTACAACCTCACAAATTACTTAAAAAAGCTACATGAGAAGCGTCTTGATTCTTTAGAGTTGTATATATCCAATGAATTGAACTTTTCTTATGATGGTGCAAATTACTTTAGTGGAAAATACAGTTCCAAAGGCACAAAAAGAGTTTACACTTGTTTAAGAGTGCATGGCTCTAGAGACAGAACATCCACTGTATGATGCTGATTTAGCGATTATACTATGTGAAATGAATGCATTCAGAGTTGTGTTTTTGTATTTATATGAAAAGATGAAACTGTATAAAGAAGTGAGTGTGCGCTATGTGCAGGCACATGATCATGACAGGTTCATTGCATGCTGCAAAAGACTGTTTTCCTTTTTCTTTGTGCAAAATTATAGAAAATATTTATCATAATGAAGAATGGGATGTTAAACGAGTAAATATAAAAGATTTATGCCCTCGTTATGTTAGAATTTCCAGTAAAAATGAGAAAGTGAAACAATATATTGGTAGAAGTCTCACGTTGACTAGAAATAAGATCAATTTATAATATATATGTGGATGCAAATTTTATATTACGAGTTAATTTTTTGAAATTGAGTTAAGTTTAAAGTGTAACATAAAGTAAAAACTTATTATTCCATTGTATTATTGTTGTATCTTTCAGAGTAAACTTTCTCTTCTTTTATAAACCTTACCTATAAAAGGTCTTTTTGGAAATAGAAAATATTATGCATTTAGATTCCTAAAACAATTCATAGCTTTACATCTGAGTCTTTCTGTTAATGGAATTATCAACACATGCATGCTCATGTTGTTAGAAAAATAAACAAAAACAGAACAACATACGTCTTTAAACCAAAATTATAACATTAACTATATTGACTATTAAAATTAACTTATTAATTAGATGTTAGAACCTAAAGTATCTCATTATATATTTAATACATAACACTTTGTTGTGTTGAAAAAAATATTAAAACATATACGTGGAGACTTGAATATTAAGATTGTAATAAGACGTGACTAGAGTCACGATATAATAATGAAAGTCTTAAAAGAAAATACAATATTTATCATTATAATTTATTAAGGAAAATAACTTTGAAATAAAATTTGGATTTGAGAGGCATGGAAAAGTATATTATAATCTTTATGTCAAGACATTTTACTTTCATTAAATATAAAAAAGTAATGTAACTTTAAAATATTCGTTTTACCTCTTAAATCAGACAAAATTAAACTATTCATTAATTATTTGATTTTCAAAAATAGAAAATATGTATTCAAGTCTGATAAATACTGATCTCGTATGTATTTTTATTTGTACAATTCTTTTGTTTAAAAATAATTTTGTGAAAGTTAACATAGCATATATATATATATATATATATATATATATATATATATATATATATATATATATAATTAAAAACAGATGTGTTACGCATCTATGTGTTGTTTTTTTATAATAACAAAAAATAATAAAATTATGATAATAAAAAAATATAAAAATAATTTTTACGATTATAGATAATTTTATTTATTTAATTTTGAAATAGTTAAATTTTAAAAATCATTAAATTTGAATTAAGGTCAAATAAAAGTGAAAAAAAATATGAAGATCAAAAAGAAAAATCATCTTTATATAATAGTATAGAAATATAAATAACTAATGAAAACGAATTATTGCGCATGTGTGTTGATTTTTTTTATGATAATACAAAATAATAAAGTTATTATTATAATTATAAAATTAAGTATAAATAATTTTTATAATTTTATCATAAGTTTTTTTTCTTTAAGTAATTTTTCAATTAAAAAAACACTTAAGTTTAAAAAATAGTAAAAAGAAACAATTAAATTTAAATAAAGCACTTAAAAATAATATTGATAAAATATTTATTTTAATTAAAAAAATATTTAAAAGATAAAATTATTTTTTTCTCTAGTTTTATATTATGCAAAGTTACATTGAGTAGAGTTCATTTAGATTACAAGTTCAAGTTCTTTGTGATTAACACGATTTCCTAAAATATTTAGCAACATGTTTACTAGCTACATTTAGTAAAGGTAATATAACCAGTTTTAGTCAATATCCAATTTAACTGATTTTAGAAAATAAATGAAAAATCTAAAATATTGAAAAGAAAAGACAATGCTTATTTGTTTTCTTATTATAGACTATTTAGACACTAATTTCTTGATAGTTAAAATCTAGATAGGTAATGTTAGAAACCAAATTAAGTTTTAATTTATAAATTATAACAGAAACTATTTTAAATATTAATATTTTTTTAATATATAAATTAATATCTAAATCTATTACCATACTAATTACTTATCTTTTGTCCTAAAATTAGTTTTTGTTTAATGATTTCTTGTAGTTACAAAATTCAAATAGACTAAATTCTCAAACAATACTATAAAGTAAGAATGAATTAGCCAAGTAATATTGTGTTGAAAATTTTTTGTGAGCAATGAGGGCAATGATAGGAGCATAGGATATCATATAGAAATGGATCTATCAAATGAGATAGACTCGATATGTCGGGTTATTTGGGACATGCATGATGTAGAAAACAAAAGGAGACGACAATGATTATACAAAGTTCTTGGGAGAAACCATTGTCGTATACGAGCTTTTCTATATTCTCCATGTGACACCAAAACCAAAAGGAAACAAACTAATATAATCAGTACCATGAGAAACGTCTCAATTCTATAGCTGTAAATTAGCTATTAGTTTTTGTTGTAGAAAACAAAAGGTGAGATTAATGCTTAGCATAGTCTCATATATCTTGAATTCGTTGTATAAGCTCACTCTAGGGCACTCACAATCTGCATGCATGGCGAAAGCAACACACATAGCAGTGATTCCCAGTGTAGGGTTCAGCCATTTCGCCCCCATTATCAACTTCTCAAAGCTTCTCGTGGACCTTCACCCTCACATTCACCTAACATGCATCATTCCGATACTGGGCTCTCTCCCAGATGCTGCAAAACCCATTCTCCAAACCCTTCCACCGAGAATCTCCACCGTTTTTCTTCCACCGGTGAGCCACCGTGACCTTCCTCAGGGGGTTCCCGTGGTGCTGCAGATCCAGCTCGCCATGAATCTCTCCATGCCCTCCATCCACCACACGCTGAGCTCCATCACTTCCAACAACCCTCACGTGGCCATGGTGGTCGACACCTTCGCATATGGGGCACTGGATTTTGCTCAAGAGTTCAACATGTTGTCCTACGTTTACTTCCCCTCTGCTGCAACCACTCTCTGCACGCACTTCTACTTGCCCACGCTCCACAAGGAAACGTTCTGCGAGTACAGAGACCTGCCCCACCCCATCACAGTACCGGGGTGTGTGCCCTTTCATGGCAGGGATCTCTATGCTCAAGCACAGGATCGAAAGAGCCAGTTCTACAAAATGTCTCTTAAACGCTACGAATCCTACCGTTTTCTTGATGGAATCTTCATCAACAGCTTTTTGGAATTGGAGACAGGTATATAACTCCAATCTTTCACTGTATTCTCTTCTCATTACTCTATACCAAAACGGTCAATTGCAAACTATTTCTGATTTTTTTTACTGGAAAAAACAGGTCCGATCAGAGCATTCAAAGATGAGGAAAGGGGTTACCCTCCTCTGTACCCTGTTGGACCAATTGTTCAAACAGGGACAGCTACAGCTGGTTGTACAACAACGTTGGAGTGCCTGACATGGTTGGACAAGCAACAAGACGGTTCGGTTTTGTATGTTTGTTTTGGGAGTGGTGGAACACTCTCACAAGAGCAAACGAACGAGCTGGCACATGGTTTGGAATTGAGCAAGCACAAATTCTTGTGGGTTGTGAGAGCACCAAGCGATGAGGCCAATGCAGGTTATCTCGGTGGAGAAAAAGATGCAGACCCATCAGAGTTCTTGCCAAGTGGGTTCTTGGAGAGGACCAAAGAGCAAGGTATGGTTGTTCCTTCATGGGCACCCCAGATTGAAATCCTGGGCCATGGTTCAGTTGGAGGGTTTTTGACTCACTGTGGGTGGAATTCAACGCTGGAGAGTGTGGTGCATGGTGTGCCACTCATCACCTGGCCACTGTTTGCGGAGCAGAGAATGAATGCTGTTGTGATGAGTGAGGGTGCGAAAGTGGGAGTGAGGCCACGAGAGAGTGAAAATGGGTTGGTGGAAAGAGTAGAAATTGTGAAGGTGATAAAGTGTTTGATGGAAGAAGAAGAAGGAAGGGAAATGAGGAAGAGAATGAAGGAGTTGAAAGAAGCTGCTGCTAATGCTCTCAAAGAAGATGGAGCTTCTACCACTAACCTTTCTCAGGTGGCACACAGGTGGAAAATGTTGCCACATGAAAGAACTTGAGTTTCATTTCAATGGTTTGCTCACAATTTCTGCATTATTGAATAAATTAAATATTGTAATCTTACTTTTATTCTAAATATCTTAGTTTTCATATTTAAAAATAATCATAATTAAATACCTAAATTGGTCTATGAAGATAATAAATCTTAGTTTTTAGGCTTAAATGCTTACTTCGTCCTCATGGTGAATTTCTATTTAGTACCCAGTTTTAAAAATGAAGACATTGGGTTCCTATGTTATGAAAAATGTATGAATAAGGTAATGTCCGTTAAATTGATAGCAACAGCGTTAAGTCCATGCTGTGGCCGTACTTTTTCTCTTCTCTCTTCTGTTGTCCAGTTTTTTCTATCTCTTGTTAAGCTTTTTCTTTGATGATTTGTTGAACTTGTTTTTTCTTTGTGGACCTTATTCATATATTTTTCATAACATCGGGATCCAATGTCTTTATTTTTAAAACCAGGTACTAAACAAAAATTCACTTCTTAACATCGGAACGAAATAAACATTTAAGCCTAGTTTTTATGATTCTTGATTAAAGGTTTTATATAAATTAGAATCATAGAAATTTTTGAAGGGCTTATTTAAATGAAATTTTCAAGAACTTATTTTAATCAAAGACCTATCAGTAATCCACTTTTGAAGATTAATATGGATATTTATTCTTTAGAAATGTTATTACAAAAGTCGAGTGTGTATCCTTTATATATTATTTTAAGGGTTTTTTAAACACTTTCAACTTTGAGGTAATCATACTTTGCTGAGTACTTATTCTCTTTAAGTTGGATAGAGATTATGTCTACGTAACACACTTGGATATCAAAATGACTCTAGTATCTCAACAAATAATAAATGTTAATTAATAAATATAATTAATATACTTCATAATTATTTATAATTTTACTTAAATACACCTAGATCCATTGGCCTAACCTGTACTTTCCGAATTTAAACGCTTATAAATTATCACAATCAACCATGAACCATTGTGATTAAATATCTTGTATAATGTTGTTTTGATCGAATAAAGATAAACTAAATACGTCTTTAGTAATCTGACAGGTATTCGGATAGAAAAATAAAATTTTATAATTACAAATAAAAATAAGTAAAATAATATATAAAGTTATTAGGCTGTAATGTCGTTTCTAAAAGAAATAAGATAAGAAAAAGGGGAATCCTAAAAGAAATAAGACAAGAAAAAATAAATGAGTGAAAAACTACAATATAGTTATGAAATCTATAGATAATATTATAATTTTAAAAATAAAGTAAAATAAAATTCAAAGAAAGCACAATTTTTAACTTTATTTTCTTGTTTATTAATAACTTGAGTGATGGAAGTTAGTAAAAGTATTAAAATAAGAGTTTTTATATGGCGAAAACTATAATTAAGTGATATATTGATTGGGATTTTTCCTGTCATTTAAATTTACATATTAAAACATAAAAAATTGCTTGGACTGATTATTGTCACTTGTTTTAGAATGTGTATTTTTTTTTTCAGTTTTAGATTTGTACATTTTTTTATTTTACTTTTACACTCCATCTATTTAGGATGATAAGTGTGAAAAAAAAGTAAAAAATAAAGTGATAAAGAAAAAACATATGACAAAAGTTGAAATAATTTTATATATATATAATTTTTTATAAATATAAAAAAATATTATTTATAAAGATATTAAATTATAAGATTATATGGTTTATTAATGTTTATGTTTTTATTTAACATAAAAAATTTGTAAAATAAAATATGGCTCAAAAATCAATCAAAAGAAGAGTGAATTGGTTGAATAAAAAACTTCTTGAAATTAAATGTTTTTTCTTAAGAACTGATGTTGAAGAGGATAAAAATTGGTTATACTTTAAAGAAGAAAAACCAATATAATATAGTTAAGATAAAAAGAAAAGGAAACATATATATTTTTTATATGATTTCAATTCAATATAAATATGTGTCTAGTTTAGTTCAAATAATCTAGACTGTTTCATTATATTATTGATTTATTTGTTATAGGATACAATTAACAAACGAAAACTTATAACCTTCT
The DNA here is from genome assembly GCF_029865625.1 of Vigna umbellata. Classification (NCBI taxonomy): domain Eukaryota; kingdom Viridiplantae; phylum Streptophyta; class Magnoliopsida; order Fabales; family Fabaceae; genus Vigna; species Vigna umbellata. The sequence goes on along the minus strand of NC_142171.1, from coordinate 26,304,313 downwards.
TAAAAATTCCTATAATAATACAACACAGGTGTATACAATCAAAATAAAATTTATAAAGATAGGAAGATGTTATTTGAAGTGACACATATCACAAGAATAACAATATAAAATTTATAGAATTTTTTATCAGACTTAGGATGACGAATGAATTTATCTCCAGTATAGTTTGAATTTGTACCATTCCAATATATAGTATAAACCATTAAGTCCAAGACAGATAATTCAAAAACTAGAATATACAATTACAAGTGTTTTAAAATTTCTTAAACAAATATAAGATTTGTCCATAACTTTTTAAGAAAAATAAATATAAGATTTATCCATAACTTTTTTATGCACAATAGATTTAAGCTTAGTCCTTCAAAAAGAAATTTAAACAACAGAACTAATAGTATGAGACTACTCAACTACATTATTGTCGTCCTTCAAAGGAAACTCAATTTTTGGAGGCAACTCAATTTTTGCTTTTTCATCTGATCACATCTATAAAGGTAATAAATGTAAAAAAAAGCAAACTCAAAAAAGCACAAACAAAAGAAAGGATATGAAAATGTACAAAAAGCATTTTTCATAAAGCTATTAAACAAACCACATTTACAAGTCAAGTAAAATCATACCGTTTTAAAACACAAGTCACGTTAAAAGAGATTCTTCTAAACTCAATTATCTAGATAAATATTAATTTTGAACTATAAAGAAGTTTTAACACTTATTATAGATAATCTTCAGCCACAAGGTTAATCTAATACTAGTCATTAGAACTTCAAAAAGATCTTTTAACCAAGACCTCCTGCCACTTTCAACACCTAATTCATCCTCCTTTATATGAGTGTGAATGACCAATAGAGTATCACAATAACTTCCTAATTGATTCCCTACTTTAATGCACACTCTAAGAAACATATTTCACAATGATTTTCTCTTGAAAACCCTATCATCCTCATAGTCTATATCTCCTCATATTCTAAACATTCATATTATCATTCATCTTTGACACAACTTAATTTGCTCTAAGAACTCAAAAACCTCAAAACAACCTCAGATGTATAAGTTCTATCTACCTCTAAGAACAACACAAACATGATCAAAATATGTCATTAGAATTACTGATCAACAAAGAATCATATAAGTGACTCCAAAGACACATGCAAACAAGGTAGGTCCACATACAAAAATAAAACAAATTGAACCTAAAAGAGATTCATAAAATAAACTTACTCAAATTGAGAAATTCACCGATTGATTTTGAAGAGCTTGGTAGCATGAGTAGTCCTATTATCTTAGTTCTTTAAGGAGACAAACCAGGAATGAGACAACTCAAAGAGAAGTGAGAGAACTTAAAAAAAATGATTTCTAGAAAGATAATGAATTTTAAAGTAATGAAATGCATTTATGAAATTTCTATTTATACTTAAACATTTTTATTATTAAAATAATCGAGTCTCATTATTTTAAACACATTATATATTCTAAAATGTTATTTTATAGATTCTTACAGAATTTGTTTCTGACGAAAAATCCCTATATTGACTGGATATGGGATATTGGTAGTATCTGATATTTTTCAATTAGCTATGAGATGATGATGGGTATATACATATTCTTCTCGTCTTTGTTTCCATACCTCTTCCTCATCCTTGTCCCTATTTAAATTACTAAAACTAATAGTTAGTAAATAACCTAAAGAACTTTATATATATATATATATATATATATATATATATATATGGTTTGTTAACGTGCGTATGCCTTTTTTTCAATTGGTACATTTTAGCAATGTGTACCGGGTTTTAATAGACAAAAATACCCTTATATATCATGAATTCTAAGTTTTAAGGTTAAGAGTATTTTAATAATTTTCATTATCAAAATTAAAAAAAAAACCCCAAACCCTTACTCACCTCTCTCATTCCTCTCAACCATTTCTCTTTTATCTCTCTCACTCCAACATTTTCTTTATCATCCCTACCGTGACTTAATTTAAAAATAAAATTAAATAATAATAAGAATGGAAAATATATAACACAGTCCTCCAATCAAAAATCAACTTCAACCTCATCAATTATTTTGTTATTAAAGTGGAAAACAAAAAAAATTGCGATGTCGCGGGTTGTTGTGTGGGTGAGAGAGAGTATGGAGATGAGAGAGAAACAAATTGGATAAATGAGGAAGGTGGATTAGGGTTAAGCAAGTGTTTTTGATTTTTTCAATTGGGACTATAGTAGGAATGACAGAGAAAAGATTGGAGTGAGAGAGAGGAAAGAGAAATGGTTAAGAGGAATGAGAAAGGTGAGTAAGGGTTTGGAGGGTTTCTTTTTTTTTTTTTAGTTTTGATAATGAAAATTATTAAAATACCCTTAACCTTAAAATTTAGAGTCCATGATATATAAAGATATTTTTGTCTACTAAAACTCGATACACATTGCTAAAATGTACCAACTGAAAAACAGGCGTACGCGCGTTAACAAACCTCATATATATATATATATATATATATATATATATATATATATATATATATATATATATATATATATAATATATGCTAAAATTTTATCGTGCAATATTGATTACCTTCTTATCTCTTTGTGCCAAGAGGTCAAGCTTTTTATGACCGACCTATGTAGGTGAGATGATCACAAAAAAAAAAGATAAGATAATATCTTATCTCTTGGCACAAAGAGATAAGAAGGTAATCAATATTGCACGATAAAATTTTAGCATATATATATATATATATATATATATATATAAAATGGTATTTTGATCTCTAAATCTTTTTTACTCTCATTTGACGATACCATTTACTACTTTTTCCCTTTTTTTATAAATATAAACATTTATTTTTTTATGAACATTTTACTCTTACCTAAGTGAAAAATGGTGTCAAACGACCATTTTCTAAATTGGAGAAAGAAAAGAAAAAAGAGAACAGAAGAGGAAAAAAAAGAAGAAAAAAAAACAGAGAAAGAGAAGGGTTAAAAGGATAAACAAATCATATTTTTAAAACTACTTAAGGTAAAGAAAGCATATATTTATCCTCTTATCTTTTATTTTCATTTATGTATTATATTCATATTTTATTTATATATTTGTTTTAAATGAGCTATCCTTATCCTTATTTTTATTTATCTATATTTACTAAATTATGCATTGATATTGTTTATTTATTTATATTTCATATTCTTTATTTACTTATATTTACCTCTAGGTGTTTTTTTATTTAGTTACATTTATTTCTAGCATTGGTATTGATTATGTAGCTATGTTTAGGTTTAATATATATTTTGGTCCTTTTAGGTGTGTTCAAATTGGTCCTTTTCTCAAAAATCCACAAATGTTCCATATTTTGTAAAAAATGGTTCAAAAATTGAGGTGTCAATTTTAAAAATAAAACTTAATGACGTGGATTATCATAGGTGAAGTGTTGGAGAGCAACTCTGCAACTACGACCCTCTCTTTCCCAACCCCAACCCTCTCATCATCGTCATCAGTGGTCCCAGCTGCGTCGGCAAAGACACCCTTATCGAGCACTACGACCTCCACTTTGTTGTCACTGCCACATCGCGCCCTCGCTGCCCCACCGAAGTCGACGACAAGGACTACATCTTCGTCTCGAAGGAGGAGTTTCTCGGGATGGTGGAGCGGGAGGAGTTGCTCGAGTACGCCCTCGTTCTTAGGGTCGAAATTCAGGGCGCCATCACGCGAGAGAGGAGAAGAAGCATTTAAAGAATTTTGATTATGTTATGGTGAATGCGAAGTGGAAGCTGGGCAGTGAAGTTGATGAGTCTATTATTGATGCCGAGAAAGCTAGGGTTTCACACTTAGATAAAGGGCTAAGGGTAAATGAACTAGGAAGAATCTCTCTGAAATGTTTTCTTTGACTGATTTCATAAATTGTTCACTATGGAAGATTGGTCATTGGTGTTTTTGAGGGAACTACTGTTCGCTTTCTGCAACCTCAATCTTGGAATGTTCATTCTTTCATAAACTTGTTTGTTCATTGATGCAGTTTGTGTTCAGAATTGAATAATAATATGGTATAATCCCAAGTGCAAAACTTCACTGTCCCCAATTTTTCTCATCAAAACCCCACTGCCTTCTTTGCCATAATTCAATTTGCATCTTCAACGAGCCACAAACTCAATTTCAACATCAATTTCAGCAAATTCTTCAATCCCAAATCGCGAATTGATTTTAACCTAAAGTTAATGAAGGAGAAGTTGTGACTGAGGCTGCAATGTGGCTCGAGGGTTATAGTGATTGTAGAAGAAGGATAAGTGCGATGAAGCTTCTAGTTTTGAGTGAGAAGGGGACTGCTGTAACATCCCAATATCTCACACTGGATAATTCATAATTTATATATTGTAACATTACATTTACGGTAATATCCCGTAATCTCACACTTATAAATTCATAGTTAATATATGTCTACACATGTTTTAAACTCAAATTTCAATTATAAACTCATAAATATAATTCGAATTCTTCTAACTTATTCTTCTGTCTCTCTCTTCATTGGCACTGGATCAGACGACATTCCTTCATCTGCTCCCGTATAACGAATTATACGATCATCGCACATACCCAAACAAAACAAACACAAACAAGTAGGGTGAGCTAACATGCAACAAATCATTTATAAAACATGTATAATTACCTTGATATAAACATCATATAATAATTATGTTCGACACCCTCATACCACAATTCCTATTAGACACTCGTCTCACAATACCCAATAGACACCACAATACCCAATAAACACTCATCCGGATGATACGTTGATGAGCGGTCACGGGAGGTTATGCACTTGTAATGACTTCTACTTCTTTTTACAAATACACTTTCAAAATACTTCATACCATTCACAAGGTTAATCCCCTCACTATGTCCAAAACCGGCACATAGACCAGGACCTCCTGCTCCTCTCACCACATAATTCATCCCTCTCTACTTGAGACTAGATGATTATTAGAGTATCAGGATAACCTCCAACTACGGGACCCTCAACATCAACATATACACAAATACCATAATATTACTGAATCTCTCCACGAGACTCATGCCATACTCATTTTCCTCAACTCACATTATACCCCTACAACATCTCCCCATAATACTCATAACATGTTCAGATGCATAAATTCAAATGCAATATAATAAAATACAATCATCGCATAAATCACACAAACTCAATATATTGCATAATAATTTAACAGTACTCAATCTGTTCAATAGGATTTAAGTTAAAAACTTGTCGAGTAGACTTCCAGGAAAGAGAGGTGCGTCACAATGGACAACTTAATTACCAAGTCTTTCCTTAGTCAAAGTGTTCCTCAACTAGTTTTTAACAAATTTCTTATTTACAGATTCAAAACAACAGCATATAATATTAACACTGAATTTCAATATAGATTAACATACAGTAAGCATTAACCATATTCACACAGAATTTCAATATATGAATAGTAATAAAATAATACTAAATCATAATATAAAAGCATAGAACTATTAAATCATAAAAAAAAACATAGAAAGGTTAGCTCCCCTACCTCTATTCCAGACGTCTCTTGCTCTGAATTTATTTCTCCGAAACCTTTCAGAACCTCTACCCTTCTTTCAACTAAAAATTTCTCTCTAACTTTCTCTCACTTGATTTCTCTTCTCTTGGTGTAGAATACCCTTCCCTCCCATGGCTATTTATAGTAAAAAAAAAATTTACTATTCATTAATATTTTAATATTATTTATTATTTTAATATTATTTAAAAAATAATATTTTAATCATTTACTCACCAATTCTGATCCTAGTTTCTTCCATATTAAGAAATCCTAATTTCTTCCATGCTAAGGAATCCTAATGCTGAAAATTTATTTTTACTATTCACTTTTTACTATTTACTATTTACTTTTTACTATTCAATTTAAAAAATTTTACTAAATAAGTTACCAAAAATTTGAACCTCTCCTTCTAAAATTACTAAAATTTTATATCCAAAATTTACATTTTTTCTATCCATTAAAATTATTATTACTAATAAAATACTAAAATTTACTACTATAAATATTTTCTTTTTCATGGGTCTTACAACTGCCACGTGGTAGTCCCTCATTGGTTGAGTTTGCCATGCAATGACTAACTGGATAGGTCATTCAGTTTTGGCCATGGGAGCAACTCTGTCGTTAGCGTTTTTAACGCCGTAAGAAAAAGGAACCAACTTGAACCGTTTTTTACAAAATATGGGACGTTTGTGAATTTTTGAGAAAAGAAGGACCAATTTGAACACACCTAACAAACCGAAGGACCAACATAGGTATTAAACCTTATATTTACATAAGTTACATATTGGTCATGTTTATTTACTTATATTTTTCTCTAGGCGTTACTATTGTTTATTTATTCATATTTATTCATATTTACTTCTACTTACATATTCATCCTATTTATTTATTTTATTGTATTGTCTGATTTCAAATAATTATTATTTTATTTATTTATGGAAAATACATATAATGATTATAATTATGGTGAAACATTGAAATTTATGATAAATAAATATTTGATTATTTTAGTTCGACGTAAAATGTTAGAAGTCTCACGTCGACTAGAGATAAGACTAGTTTATAATATATAAATGGGTGCAAACGTTTGATGGATGTTAGATCAGTTGGATGATTTGGATGTTAGAACATCATTATGTTACATTGTTATATGTTATTAATATAAATACATGTTCTATGCATTGATGGATGTTCTATGGATTAATGGATGTTGTATGGATATTGATCATATGATTGCATCTTTGAGATGCACATTATGCAGGTCTGTATGTGCTTGAAAACTGTTATGCAGGTCTGTTTATATTGTTGGTTTCATAAGAAATACAATTGTCTTTTACATTTTCCTCCAACTTACCGAAGGCTTTTGCCCTTCGGTAAATACCCACTTTTGGTAATTACCGAAGGCCTTTGCCCTTCAGAAATTACCGAAGGCTTCTGACCTTCGGTATTTACCGAAGGCTTCCGCCCTTCGAAAATTACCGAGGGCTCCTGGCCTTCGGTATTTACCGAAGGGCAAAAGCCCTCGGTAATTGTTAGCGACAAGGGATTTACCGAGGGCTTTGTGGCCGTCGATAAGCCGTCTGTAATAATCTCTTACCGACGGTTTTGGGCTGTTTTCGAGGACTTCTGGCCTTCGGTAATGCCCTTCTTTTTTGTAGTGAACTTTACTTTACAAGCCGGTTTTGTGGAGTTGAATTAAACTTAAAGCCCATTTTCTAACATGGTATCAGAGTCATGGTTGGAACCTATCCTATAACAATTAGTTGGGTGTTGCTCCCTCCACCACCACCCATTGCTCCCTCCACCACCTCATTCCTATTTTACCCCTCATTTCACCTCTTTATTCCTATTTTATCCTTAGTAAAATTTTATTTTTAGGATTCATATTTTATAACTTTTACTCACTGTAATCCTTTACATGAATGCATGACGGCAAACACATTCTTCTTCCTCTCTTTCAATTTATCCTCTCATTATTTCATTGTGATATTCTTTGTCTTGAACGTTTCATTTCTTCAGGAATTGATCCATCAATGTCAAAGGTCGGTGGGGCTGGTGAAGGTGGAGTGCAGAGCAACTTCATCGTCCAGATACGTAATAAACCCTAAAATAAACCTTAAAATAAACATGAAAATCTTAAATGAATGCGGATGTCAACATCTTTTAAGCTAAAACGGATATCAACATCCGTTTTGCCTTAAACGGATGTTAACATCCGCTAACGGATGTGAGCATCCGTTTAACGTTTTCATGATTATTTTAAGTTTTTCTTTATTAGTTTATTATTTTGTTATATTAATCCAACCCAATTACGCAGTTTCGTCCTACCGCGTCTCCTTAAATACGACCACCCTGCGTTTCTTCCCTTTCTCCCTCCTTCCTTTCTCCCTCCCAAGTTTCAGACCAAGCTTTCTGATCTTACCTCTTCCGATTCTCTGTTAGGAAATGCATTCCCCGCGTTTGACTATGATTTCACGCCGTGGGATGGGCTAGATTTTTTGCTTTCAACCCTACTAGCCTCAACCTCGTCACCTCCAGTTCCGCTTCGGACGACCCCCAAACAACGCCTGTCGACCAAAATCCGCCCTCGAACCAGTCTGACTGGGTTGTGTCCCTCATGGAGGAGCAAAAACGCATGAGAATGATATCGAACATGGATTGGGCACGAAGGTCACACATGCGTAAACAGACACACCTAGAGAACTTACAAAACCAAATGAACCTGTTTTGGGTTGAAAACCGGGAACTGAAAAACGGGTTTCAGTTTCTCCTTCACCATTGTAACCGTCTACGAACCGAAAACAAGTGGCTTCGGTCCAAACAAACCATGCTCCGCCAAAAACTGGCCGACATAAATCAAATTTTCCTCTTCCGACAATTGCAACCATTTTCCACTGCAAGACTGTGCAATATTGCCATGGCAGAATAAACCTCTGATCAACATTAACCACATAAACTACTTATCACAATTTGGCGTTTTTTAAGTAACTAAAAACAGTAACTTGTCTTAATTTATTTTCTGTGTAAAATATTTAGAGTAGCTAAAGGTGAAGTAGGGTAGGTGAGAGTGTGGTGAGAATGTGGAATGAAAGAAACTGAGACTGGGAGAGTTAGGGGTGCGCTGCGGAAAGAGAGAAGGAGAGTTGGAAATGGTAGAAATTTAGGATTTACAGTAATTAAAATAAGTTTAAAAGGTAAAAAAAGGGTTTTTTTGTAATTAAAAAATATTTGCAGAAGGTTGAGGAGGTGGTGGAGAAGGTTGGGGAGGTGGAGGGAGCAACACCCCAATCAGTTTTGTGAGATTGAGTCAGGCTTAAAGCCCACTTTCTAACCTAAAAGCTTGGGATTTAAATGAATGAATTATTATTTAAGATGACATGTTTTTAAGGTTATTCAAGTGAAACTCATTTATGCGGATGACTAATCCCTTACAAAATTTATTTAAATCTTTTATAAAATATGATGAACTTTTTACTTTTAGCAATAAGTTAATTTTTAATTAGAAGATATTTATTATTCATATCATTCGTTATCTTTAATTTAACAAAAGATATTATATTAACTTATTTTAAAAAGTAGACTAAATTAACAACGTTTTAAATGAAATTTAAAATATTATTACAATAATAAGAAGAAAAAACTATCAAACTTATAATAAAATAAGTAATAAAAATAATAAATTAAAATATCAATAATAACATAAATATTTAATTTTTTTATACTTTTACTTATATAATTCGGTTCAAAATAATTTCACTTCTCACTTTTTTTTCCACACTTTTAGTGTTTATTTTCTAATCCAAATAAAACATTATTTTTGTTTCGATCTTGTCAATGTAGTATTGTTGCCTGTGTATAAAATTTATGATTTCATCGACATCATTTTTAATATTTGTATTTTCATCTTGAAAATCAGATTAGACTACTTGCTAAACACAAAGTTAGTAATTCAGTCTTCATTTATTTAAACAATACAATTATTTAACAAAAAAATTAATAAGATGTTATTTTAATTTTTTCTTTAAAATGTAAAGTTTTTTTTTTCAATTCTTAAAAAATTGTGAGTTGTATTGAAGGAAAAGTTTTGGTAGAAAGGCAACACACATATCTGACATTGAAAGCAACAAAAGACCCCAAAAGCTAACATATGCCTAATAAATCCTAAACCATTCAAAATAGAAATACAGCCAAGCACGTTATGTCTTCTATTTATCTTATGATTAAGCTAAAAATGTGTTAGTTCAACTTGACTAACTTATTACGGGTTGATAGATTTTAAAAATGTTTTATTTTTTCAATTTATTTTATATATTTATTGTAGTACCATCAAAGTTGATTCACTTGACTTATTATTTATAACAGTACCATCAAAGTTTTAACTTGTTTTTATCAAATATTATTATAAAAATAATAATTGAAAATTAAAGTGTCAATCATACATTTAAACTATCCAAGCATTATTGAACAACATAATATTTAGAAAGAGTAATTTATCAACCTACATAATTAAAAGTAATAAATAATTTTAATTTAATTCAAACCAATTTAACTTTCATGAATGGAGTTCAATTTGATCCTCACATATGATGTTGTTGAGCGTGAAAGGTATATTAAAAATTTCTCAACATCTATATTTAGAATCAAACATATCTGATAGAAATAGAAATAAGAAAAGGATCACTAAATCTGTTGTGTAATTACTTATATAGAAGTTACCACTTTACCAAATTTAAATTTTTGTTCAAACAGAAAAGATATGAAATTTGTGTTCAATTATTTGGTTGGTACAGTACTAACCTCACTGGGTAAATGATACGTAGCTTTCAGTGGTAGTGCTAGCTTTTCCACATGAAAATAAATTCAATTAGGCATAACAAAGTAGTTCATAGATAATTTTTAGTATAACATTCAATTTCAGATTTCATCCTAGGAAAAATAAATATATGTGAAAAAAATATCTGTTAAATAAGTAACTTAGATAATCTAAAAAAACTTCACACATGAGTGTTTCTTCTTTAACATATTATATTTTATATGATTAAAATTTGTATTGTAATACATGTAGTAAACAATATTTAATTATATCTTAATTTTGTATAATATATAAAATTATACAAAATAAAAAATAATGGAGCATGCATTTATATATTTCTGTTAACAAAAGAATATAAGACGATTTAATAAAATAATATGAACACACTTAGATAGTTAATAGGTTAATAAATCTTCAATTTGGTTTCGTAAAAATATGAAACACTTTCAATTTAATCATTAAAAAAACACAAAAATATGATTTCGTATACATATATATAATATAAACTAACTTATAAATTAAATATTTTTATGTTTGTCTACCTAACACATGTTTTCTTAACATTTTATAATTTCATTGTTTTTCAAATTCTTTGTTTTCTATTTTTGGTTTATTTTTATTTTCTTAATAATAAATTGGATACTTACTATTTCGGTTATAACTCTTTTTTAGATATTATTTTGGATTGATGTTACGTTGGACTTTATGTAAAGTCCCGGCAACTCACAGGGACCGCTGACTGCCCCCACAGACCACCACCAGACTTTCCAGTGTGCTTTGTCCTCAGAAAACTTCCCAGAAGGTCACCCATCCCAGAATTACTCCAGGCTAAGCACGCTTAACCATGGAGTTCTTATGAGTCAGGCTACCGAAAAGTAAATGCATTTTGGTGATATGAGTAGTCAAATCAATTCCTTTAAGCTATCCTTCAACTGTATAGTCCCATACCTATACAGTCTCCAAATCCCTCTCATTCCGGTGTATGTTCGATTCATCCATGTACCCCTTCCACCCGAAGCTGCCAGGAGCCGCTCCTTGTCTGTGCCCCCTGCACCATGCCTCTTGCACCGGCGTCACTCCCCGCCCTCGTCAGTGCCCGGATGTCACACTTTACACTTCTATGTTCGCATTTTGAATATATAATTTGCTAGATTTAAACTCTTGTGTTATTTTTTATAATTTTTAGAAATTGAGACAACTTCGTTAAGAAATTGTAAAGAAGAATATGTGGCTTGTTCTCCCACATATGATAGAATGTATCTCATAGCAGTATAGATATGTCTCTGGTCGAATATATGTCAGACTATTAAGTTAATATGTACTTGATGCATCGATCTATTCTATTATTACAATATTACATAAGACATTTAATTACAATGATCTATGATTAACTACGATAAGTGAGAAACTAACATGTATTTGAACCAATAATCTCATCACATAGGTTAAAGCTTATAAACATGAAATATAAATAACACATCTTATCAAATATGTTAATGACATTCATTAATCACTATATTTATTGCTTACACACTAAGCGATAGTGTTTTCTACATACACGACCTTTATCTAATTCAAGAAAAACAATGTTCAAGAGAAAGACAGGTATCCTATAGACTGAAAGTTAAAAATATTTAAATAATCTTTGGAAGTTTTATTATAAGATACATATTTGACTCTGTAAAAATATTTTATTAACTTTTTTAGAACCCAAATTACACTCAAATTGGCTTCAATATTCATACGTTATAGAAGATTTTTGTGCAACAAAAGTAGAACGTTTTTGCATTATCAAAAGATTATTTCACAAATTCAAGATCAACTCAAAGTTAGAAGATTTTCATTTTGATTTTATTTTTGAATCTGTGATCGGTTTACAATTTCTGAAATTTCTTTACAACACTTTACTGTTACTAAAAAAATATATATGTGATTTAAAATTTTGCAATTTTACAGCAAATTTATATTCTTTGTACTTTAATTTTTTTTTCTTTTTTGATCTTTTTTTCACTAATCGATCAACTTATTTATTCACTTTTCAATAAAAAGTTAACAATGAATCGGATGAGATTGGAGAAAGAAGACAAATTAATCAATAAGTTGAAAACAAAAGAACAAAAGTAATATCCACATTATATCTATCTTGATAACATTAAACGATACTATATATAAACCAAAATGAACGTTATTCTAAACACTAAAAAAAACAAATTATTTTTAGTAAATATCTAGTTTATAACATTTAAATTTACTTAATTAAACCTTTTTAAGTAATAAAATAGTTTTTGATCTTCTATCATTTTAAAGTGTTTGAGAAAAAAAGAATCTAATTGGTGGATCCTCATAAAGCAGATCTTACTAGTGTTCACTGCTTATGATTGCCATCATGCAGAATGCAGTGAGCCCAATGTCTAAATAATTGACATCCTTAATTTGAAAGAAGACAATGTTGATTTTTGCAACAAGGGTTTGCATCCCCATGACAACATTTTCCACAGATCATCACACTTCATCCAACGGTGGAAATTGTCGTCGCATGAATAACGTGGTCGTCTCTTTTTTCTTGTCTCCATTGATGAAGGTTTTTCTGTATACCTTAAAAGACTGAAACCTTGGACTCGGTTGGCCAAAAGATCAGTTCTTCCACTTTCCTTTCAATGGAAGACTCGTGGGAAAATTGGATTTCTTCTTTGGTAATCACCCACCAATAAAAAACACTTTTTTTCTTCTATCAATGTGATTATCGTCACATCTTAATCTCAACTTTTTCTATGTTATCTTTATCTTCTTTTGACTCTTTCTGTTTGGTTTTTTCACACTGTTTTGTTTTCTGTCATAGGAAATGGCCGAAGACAACTCCACTGATCATTCTCACATCAATGAAGATAACTTCCTCACTGGGATTGTTCTTGAACCACTAGATTTCTCATTTCTTAACTCTTCTACCACCACCACCATGCTCTCATATGATGATAATCATGATAATAGTAACAGTAACAATGTTTTTTCCATGGAAAGTAGCTATGAAAATGCAAACTTTGATGAGAGGCATGGGAAAATGCTCAAGAGTAATAGCTCAAGCTCCATCATTTCTCATGATGTGGCTAACAACAATGCTTCTTCTTCTTCTTCAGCACCATCCTCATCCACCTTCATCTTGTCCTTTGAAAACTCAACCATGGAACCTTCTCATCATAGACCTAATAATGATCATGGTAGTTGCCCTAGGATTGCCCTATGTTCTTCACTTTTGAGCTCAGAGAATGATCATCTCAGCACACCAAAGGCCAAACAAGGTGCCAAGAAGTATAGAAGCTCATCTGAGATTCAAGATCACATCATGGCTGAGAGAAAAAGGAGACAGGAACTCACTGAAAGGTTCATAGCACTTTCTGCCACCATACCTGGATTGAAGAAGGTTACTTTTCTACTCAATTCAATGATCTTCTTCATAGATTTTGTTCTTTGTTTCTTTACAAGTTTTCTCACTTTTCAACACTTCAATGTGTTTGGAAATCCAAACATAAATCTAGTCTCACTCAGAAATAATAAGAAAGCTAAATAACATAACGATCATAACACATAAAATCATTGTTTTCTCTTCTAATTAATAAGCCCATAACAATGTGCTCAATTCACATTCAATTTAGTATCCTTAAAATTTGCTTTCAACAATAAAATTTCTACATGATTTGAACATGTTGTATTAGGATGAAGACAATGATCAGACAGCTGAAGAAAAAGCAGATTCTTTGTCTGATTATTACTGAAATTTATTCCCTTTAAGAAGTACTGCTACATCTTACAGGAGTAGCATTTAATGTGTCTATATACACAAAGAATATTTTCATTTCGTGTGCCAGAAAATAAGATTATAATAAATTTTATATAATAACGTAATATATGTTAAAAAAAGTATTGATGACATTTTTCTAAAGAAGGTTTGTAGTGTTGATAAAAGACAATGAACTATGAATGATAAAAGTGCATGCGTGAAGAGGACCCATTCCATGGTTCCATGGCATAGTTTTGAACTTCAAAAAATAGAAAGTGCATTGCATAGTATGGTAGAAAGAGAAGTTGTAATGAAACAGCTTTCTTTGCAGAGAAAGCAGGCCACTGTAGCAGAAAGACAAAGCTGTTTTCCTTAGTTTTACAGCACTTTTTGGACTACTTTTTCACCTTTTTCAGCAAAGCTTTCTGCACTGTTATTTCACTTTTCTTTTTCTTCCTTTATTCTAAGAATTAATCTCTCATATTTCATCATTAATTGTGGATTAAGTTTCTCAAATATGTATTTTATTACTATTTCATGTTTCCGTTGTATTAATTAAATCTGATTATCATTGTTATATGCTGTCAAAAGTTTCATTATTATTTGAATTTAGCACTTTGACATATTCAGAGATTAAAACTATATAACTAAAATATTTAAAAAATTAATTAAGGTATATAAAATTTAATCAATAATATAGTCCAAACCTACTAAGCTTGCGACATTACAATACCTGCAGAACAATACAATTAATTACATGCTATAATTTTCTTTAGCTATCAGATTCTTCTGCCTATTGTCTAAAGTAAAAATATTATTTTAAGTACATCATATTATCAAGGATAAAAAGAGTTATGCTATGTCTTGTTTAGGATTTAGTAGAGGGTGAGCCTGGAAAGAAAGAGCATGAATTTAATTGAAATTCTTTGATAAAAAAGAAAAAAAAATGATTGAGTATAATTAGTATATTTTATTTGTAGGTTAAATACGTTTTTCAATTTTCAATTATTATAAAAAAAAATTATAAATCATTTTGATCAACTTATGTAAAATACATTCTAACAAATGATACGTAAAGTATTCTTTATGTAATAAATGAAGTTTCACTTATAATATAATCTCCAGACACTCTTTATTAAAATTAATATTTTATATAACTTTCATAAAATTCAAGATGAAATAATTTATAATTTAGTTTACAAAGAAAAGAAATATATTATAAAGTAATGTCTAAGTGAGACCTTAATTTGTAATTTTGATTTGATGAATGTTTTGATGTGTCTATCTTTGATATACATAATTTGTTGCATCTTATAATACAGAAAAGAGAAAATATATGTTTAAATTATACATAACTTGACTTGTAAAGATGAATTTATAGACAGACAAGGCCTATATACTAAGGGAAGCAATGATATACATGAAAGAACTTCAAGAGAGAGTGATAGAGCTAGAAAAGCAGAACAAGAGGAAGAGAAGTACAGAATCAAGAATATTGATAAAGAAATATTCGCAAAGAGAAGAAGAAAGATCAACTCATGCACTTCCTCATGTTGAAGCAAGAGTGTTGGAAAAGGAGGTTCTCATTGGAATCCATTGCCACAAACAAAAGGACATTGTGCTCAAAATCATGGCTTTGCTCCAAAATCATCATCTTTCTCTTGCTAGCAGCAGTGTCTTGCCCTTTGGAACTTCCACTCTTAAAGTCACAATCATTGCCCAGGTGATTACAAATTTCATTTTTTAAAAAGTTTGAATAAATTTAATAAAGTTCATAAGAAAAACAACATTCACAAACCTTAAACTTAAGGTTTTGTGTTAAAATTGATGTGTGTTTTATATGAATAACTCTAAACTTTAGAGTAAAATTAAAATTTTTTTTTATATGAAACTTTAATATATTTTAATCTTGGAGTGAATTGATATAATATTTTAATCTAATTATGTTAAACTTTTTATGTTTCAAACATATTTTTGAGTTCATATTTAACGAGATGTATCATATTGTAAACAACTTAAATACTAATAAAAAAATTTAAAATAATTGACTTAAAAGAACTATATTCATTTATTATTAAAATTTGAAGACTAAAATATATCAAAGTTTTAGATTTAAACGAATTCTAATTTTACTTAAAAATTTAGAGATTAAAATCATATTTTCATCCATTTTTATTCATAATTTCTTAAGGTGAAACCTTGAATAAGTTTAACTAGAATGTGCATCATACGTTGTTAAATTCCCTTAGATAACATGATAGTTTGTCACTGTGATGCTGTTATGTTATTGATTAACATTGTTACTTCACTGTCTATTTAGAGAAAATTGAGAATGAATTACTATGAAGAAAAGTTAAAGAAAAATATTGGTATGAGAATATGTATTGTCCATGCAGAGATAATAGTTTTACTTTCTGAGTTAATTTTCTTTGGTTTTGTTGCAGATGGACGAACAATACTGCATGACAGTGAATAATCTTGTAAAAAGCCTGAGACAAGCTCTCTTGAAAATCACATGACATTAATGCTCCTAAGAGTGTAAGATATAATCTGCAAGTGTTTATGGGTGTGAGGTTTGCAGAATTTTAGTTTTGGCTTCTTAAATTTCAATAAGAGAAAATTATGAGAATTTATCCGTGATGTATGCAGAGGTATTATTAAGTAAAATGAACATTAATTGTTTCAAATTTAATTATGTGAAGATAATATTTTCAAGATTAATTAATGATATTGTTCATTGTAAAATTTGGAGATTGATTATTTTCTTTAAAGACATTTCAAAAGAATCATAAGAAAGAAAAACGTGTTTAAATTATTTTTTAGTTTGACTTGTATATTTAGTTAGATTTAATGAATGTATTTAAAAAAAATATTTTTTTTATATGAATTTATATTGAAAGATAAAAAAAATACAAGAAAACAGTATAATATAATAAAAATACGTTTAATATCTTTATTTGGAATGGAAAATGATTACGAGGGTGATGAATGGATTGGTGGTGAATTATAATACAAAAGTTGTAAAGAAAGCACACTCAGACAAAGGATGATGTTTTAGTAGTTTTTGTATACACTTAGTTTTCTTACCATATTGAGGTGGTCACTTCAGAAAAAAATGAACAAAATTTAGATGTTGATAAAAAAAAGAATCAAATTAAACAAAATTTACAAAAAAATTGAAAATATATTTAACACTAAAAAATTGAGTTTCGCATTGAATAAAATGGACAAAAGTAAAAACAAAAAATATGATATTAAGTCAAAAAAATAAGAGCAATAGAAAAAATCTAAATTAATAGTGTGTTTATCTTGTAATACTAATATTTTATCTTTTATATTTTTAGGTTTTACAAATAAGACAGGGTTATTTTTATAATGATTGTTAATGAATTCGTAATGGTCGTCAGAGACCTTATTTTTACATTATGTTATGTGATTTATCTTAATGAATTGAAATTATATATATATATATATATATATATATATATATATATATATATATATATATATATTTAACTTTTGTAAAATATATATGTATTATAGGTTTAATTTAAAATTAAATGTAGCTAATGTTGGAGAAATAATAGAGTAAACAAAATGAGTTAACAGTGTGAATCGTTCTCTTTTTAATGAATGAGTATTTTGTTATTATTATGCTATTTTATTGGTCCATATGTATTTAAATAGTTACAAGGCTTACCATATTTAAAAATATAATTAAAAAAATAAAAAATATGAAAGATGGAAAAAATTCGTTATCTATATATGGTTGATACATAGTTTTTATAATTATGGAATAATTTTCATAATATATACACTATTATCAATTAAAATCATAAACAAGTTTTCAAACTGGTTAATTCCCATAAATATATCATCATGAATTACTTGTAATTTTATTTAAATTAAATAAAACGATTCTAAGTTGTAATATTTTGTATTAAATAACACATGAATATCTAGAATTTAGATTTCACACAAGGGGCGATTATTAATACATTATGGTGAAAACATGCTCGAATTTTATTTTCTAAGTTAAAAGATTCTCATTATTTTTACAATAAATATTTGAGACTCTCTAGAATAAATTTTACATATATAAAATAAGTTAAAATTATATATATATATATATATATATATATAATTTTTTTTTTCATTTTCCGACCACCATGATCTTCCAAAACTCTTGTGTAACATGAAACCCGTGTGAGTTGGGAACATGGACTTACCATGCTACTATTATTGTACACAACAAAAATGAAAATTCCACTACAAAATAAATGCATGAATAAAAAAGGAAAATTGAAAACAAAGACAGTTTTCTGTTCACTCAAACAAAGGAAAAATATAACCATATTCTCTTATTCCTTCTTGTTTTTCTCATGATCAACCCAAATTGCAGAGAAAGACTGTGCTCTTACTTAACATTTCTACCATTTCCTGTGCTCTAAAAGCTGTAAGTTCACACACACACACAACACACACACACACACACACACACACACATATATATATATATATATATATATATATATATATATATATATGTGTGTGTGTGTATATATATATATATATATATATATATATATATTTCTTTTTCAAACTGTGGTTTGTATGAACTCCAAAAGTATGAATGAAAGGAATAGTGGGTAGGGAAATACTGTGAGATTTTTCTTTGTGTGCGAAAGAATAGAAGCTGTTTGTGCAAATCCATGTGCGATGCTTGAGGACAAGAATGTGGAATGTAAAAGGTGGTATTTGGGTGGTTGGTTTTATTTTGATTTTACTTTGATGATTTTGTGGATTGTGAGTATTTTTGTTTTAGTCTTTTGGTTTGTGGGAATACCTTGATTTAAAAAAAAGGGGTGGGGGATTGTTTGGCTAAGTTGTGATTACTTCACCTCTTCTTATATTATATATGGAAAAAAAGAAGGAATGTAACAGTCTCTGGTTTCATTTTGTACTCCTTTGTGCATTGTTTTCTTACCTTAATATTTTGATGTTGGTTTAGGTCCACATATTGACTTCATAACTAAAGTGGTACTGCACATGGATGATTTTCAGTTGGAGTGTTTGACATGTTTAGTTGTTGGTAATAATAATGAGTATATGATTGAAAGTAAGGCTGTGTGCAATCTGTATTGTCTTAAGACATTAAAACCTTGATTGCTGATGAAAGAAAAAGGAAAACATGAACATGGGTGAAAAGTAGCATGAGGTGGAGATAATGGGACACTGAAAAGGTTTTACCTGGGACATGTCACAATGATGCAGGACAATATACTAGTGGAGTTATAAGTTTAGTTTTTCTTTTTGTCTGATTCTCTTCTATCCTGCATTCCAGCTTTTTAAAATCATGCCAAGTGCAATCGTACAATTTTATAATGACTTGTTCACACAGATGAATTGTGTTTACACATTTAAAAGCTATAAATTGAATATTTTATTCTGAATGATGTGTTATTTTATATGTTCTTAGTTTACTGTCTCTGTGTCATATTTTAAGTATGTCAATCTAGGTTATGCCCTTATAAAGTGATGGACTGCTAAAACTTATATGTTTTCTGTTACACACTTTTTCTAACATAGCTTTGGACATCTAATGGCATCATCGGATGAAGAGGGTGAAATTATCCCAGTTGTTACTAGTTATTGGTTTGAAAATGAAAAGGAGGATTTTGTGTCACTTTGTAGTTTGACATTGTTGTTTAGCATTAGTGAGACCGAATGTGACTTGGGAGAAAAAGTATTTTTGCGTGGCACAACCGATGATAGCCTGCAGAAAATTTACAAACAGATCACAGGATGGAGATTTGAACTTACCTATGAGCAGCCCGAGATTTCAGTGCTTTCAAAGGACAGAAATTGGATAACACTCCAAAGACCAAGGGAGTGTTTTGAAAGTACAATTAGGACAATCTTGGTCACTGTATATTTTTTACATTTTCTAAGAAGGAATCCAGAGGAATCTCAACTATCTATTTGGGACAAACTGAAGAAGGCCTTTAGGTGTGGATTTTCTTTTGTCCTTTGTACATTTGTGATCTGACACATTCCATTCAATTAATTAATGCTATGAATGTTTTGAAGCGCATTTGATATCATACCATCTGTGAATGATATTCTAAATCATGTGAGTTTGATGAGAGAAGCTGTTAAAAGGGACAAAGATTTAGCAAAATCAAAGGTACGAAGTCCTGCATTGTTTTGATAAAATTAGAATACATTATAAGAAATACATCTATTCCATATGCATGCACTAGATGTCTGTATAAACTATGCAGTTGATAGAAGCAACTGATATGCGTCCCTCTGTATTTCTAAAGTTTTTAGTCATTGTATTTGTCCCACGTAATTGAGATTTTATGTTTTTAGTCATTGTATTTATCCCACGTAATTGAGATTTTATGTTTTATTGTCTGAAAATGTAACTGGTACGATATTTTTCATTGCTGGTAGCAATGTCTGCACCAGATAGCTGCAGTTTTAAAAACATCTAATAGATTCACAACAATTTTGATGATACCTACAAAAATCTAAAATTCTTCCCATAGAATGACAGACTTATAGTTTAGTAGCACTGTATTGTTTTGGGTTTTCATTAGCCTTTGTGTGAAGTGATTACCATTTATTTGAAAGGCATAATAGAAGGTTGTTTTGGTTCTAGTGCTGCCAAGTTAACTCCTTTGATTTTGTGCAATCCCAGGTTTGTTTATAAGCTTGGATTCACATGAATATGAATGATTTACCATCTAATTCATTTATCTTCTAAAGTACTGTGTTGAATTACATCTTATACTACTTTTTGAGCTATGTGTCCACGTTCAATACGAATACATTATTCGATGTTTAGCTTGCACAATGTATCTTTGAATTCCTTTGTAAATGATATTTATCACAAATCTTTATTTATTTTAATGGACAGTACCTGCGTGATTTAATGGAAAAGGGATGTTCAAATGAAGACTTCCATGAGTACAATGTAAAATTTGACCTTTTTTTACTTTTTATCTGTATTTGATCTTTGCAGTTCTTTCCTTTTCCATGTTAAGTTGTTTAATTAGCAGGATGTTCATCCTACAATGCAACCAAAATTTATTGTGGACTCAGGATGAGGAGAATGTACAATCTGATGAACTGAATCTCGTTGGAGAGCAAAATATTGGATATGATACTGTTTGTTCAATATGTGATAATGGTGGTGAAATACTTCCGTATGTCTTTGTCATATAACCATAAATAACTTATTAATTAAGCCTTTTTGAACTTTTACTTACATATTATATTTTTTCTGTTTTAATGATCAGTTGTGAAGGAAGTTGTTTGAGATCCTTCCATGCAACTAAGGAGGCTGGTATAGATGCATTTTGTGAATCTCTTGGCTACACCACTGCTCAAGTTAAGGTAAGTATATAGTGTTTTCCATCCGCTGTTACTATGTTTGAACAGTAAGGGAAATAAAAGAGCAATGATGCACCGATAGGATACATATTTCGGATACGACATGTGTTTGATACGCCAATACATGTATTTTGAAAATAATAGAATACGATATATATGTATATTGAAAAATGTACAAAAATTCTTAAAAACATAATAAATATATATGATTACAATTGTGTAAACCCAAATCAAATGTATTAGACGTTTCAACATAAAAATTTATAAATTATTATCATCATAAAAGTATTATTGGTTTATGTTTTAGATACTTTATTGATAAGTATTGGTAAGGTAAAGTATCCTAAAGTATCGAATACATATATTTGTCGGATATGGATATGTGATACAAATTGAAGTATTGGTGTATCTTAGCAAAAGAGTAATGAAAAAAATAGGAGGGAAGGAGAATAAAGAGGAGACAATTCTCCTCACTCTTCTATAAGAGAGAAAATTCTGTTACTCTCCAATTTTGGACAGAACTGAGTATAAATAAATTATTCTCTGAAAATAATTACCAAACTAATGAGAATGAGTATTTTTTATTAGCATATTCAATCCACACAATGTGATGATGAATATCTTTCTTTTTCATACCTTTTCCTCACATTTCATTTCCCACCTGTCTCCTTCCCATTTCATAATAAACTCCTTAACTCATGGCAGCATTATTTTTCAATAAAACTTCAACTGTTGCTTGATAGAACCAAATCATAACTTTGCAGGCCTTTCCAAACTTTTACTGTCAAAATTGTAAATATAAGCAGCATCAGTGCTTTGCATGTGGCAAATTGGGTTCATCTGATGTATCATCTAAAGCTGAGGTATAATTCAGATGCATTTTAGCTTTTGTATACATTGGATCCTGTCTTTCTCTACCTCAGGTAACATTTCATTCGAATAACATCCAGTGATGCATGTCGTCAGTTTTTCTTTCTGTAGGTTTTCTTTTTCTGATTAGTTAGTGTCCGGAAGCTATTCATCTTTATTTTGGGCAGTAGTAATAAAGTATGATATTGAAAGTTTTAGAACATTTGTTTGGTTTTCAAGCCTATCCTTATTGGAACATTGGGATGTATATTCTCTTCATATTCCTCTGTGGTTGAATGATTAGTTTCCCACTTGCTCATATGGAGTGGTGAGCTCCTTGAATTAATAATCACTATTAAAATGCTTAATCTGATTAAGGATTGTGTGGTGTTCAGGCTCAGAGATTATCTGATGGCTTGGTCAAATCGCAACCTTGTCTAATGAGGACCATCTGATAGCTAAATCTAGAGGAAACATTTTATCTTATATTAGTTTGATGTGGATCATATCTTTTGAGAGTTCTTAATCTGTAAATTCTAAAGAGAACTGTATGTAGAGGAGAGTGCAGGGTTGAAATACTTGTATTCAGAGAGAAGAAAGGTGTGTGAACACTCTGTTTGTAGAAGAGAGTGAGAGAAGAGAAAGAAAGAGAATCAATAGTGAAATAGAGTGTGTGTGAAGCTTGGTGTTTGCTGGGTTTCTCTTTGATGTAGAAGGGGTAAGAACCAAGGGGTTACCTGTTATATGTTAGTGTGTATTGTTGTTTCATAGTGAAGCTACGTTCTCTCCTAGACGTAGACTACAATGGTTGAACAATGTAAACCTTGTTCTTCCTTTGTTACTATGTTACATTGTTTTTCTGTGTTTTTGTGCTGTGTGTTTTGTACATTCTTGCTTTGTTTTGGTTCAAGTGTTGTCTTAGTGTATCACCTTCGGTCTTTTTACAACCAACAATTTGTTCATGTTCCTTAAGGATATTTTTTTCTTTTGTAGTTTGGAGTGCAATTTTGTTTTAAATGCTGAAATTAATTTACCTGCTTTTTGGCTTATAAAATTTGTAAAGTGCACAAAAACTATCATGTTTGTTTCTTCTTAGGTATTTCCTTGTGTTACTGCAAATTGCGGTCACTACTACCATCCTGACTGTGTAGCAAGGCTTCTCTCCCATGGCATTGACACCGAACAAGAGGAAATGGGAAAGAAAGTTGCCTTTGGCAAAGCATTTGTCTGTCCTCTTCATACATGCTCTTTATGCAAAAAGGGTGAAGTTAAAAATGTTCATCATTTGCAGTTAGCAATATGTAGACGCTGTCCTAAAGCTTACCACAGAAAATGTTTACCCAAGTGGGTTTTTTTGTTTTTTCACTTTTCCTTTTCATTAATTATTTATGGTTACAGGTATTCATGTCAACAGTATTACTATGTTTATGTTTTATTTGTTGAAATGAAAACGTGCTATATGCTATTATTCCTTCTTGGTGCATGCTCATGCCTACATCTATATGTCTCATTGTTTCTATTTCTTTCTTCAGGGAAATTTCCTTCACACTTGATTATGATAAGGGCATTGAGCAGAGGGCTTGGGATGGTTTACTTGATCATCGAATTTTGATATATTGCATGTAAGTTGTAACTGTTTAAATGATTGGATATTAAAAACAGCGTTTTGATTATAGATGTATCCTTATTCTTTATGATAGGAACTTGGAATTAGAAGTAGAAATTAGGATAAACCAACCTCCTTTCTGGCCTAGCACAAGTAGCTCTCTGTTGAGATTGATTTCAGAAAGAAAAAGCAGGAAGATAAAAAAATAACCAGGGAAATTTAGATAAGGTTGCACAGACCTTTACATTTCATATTTCTCACCTGTCAGTTAGTCATATTATTCCCAATGTAGTAATCATATGAGGCCTAAAACTTGTTCTCAACCAATTCTTGCTTAGGAACCATGAGATGGATAGCAAACTTGGGACTCCTGCAAGAGACCATTTGGTATTTCCTGATATAAAAGTCAAAAGGAAGGTATTAAATTACAAATTATTTGACAAAGGAAAGGATACTATAAATTTGGGTAAAAGTTTTGAAGATCTTCCTCCAAACTGGGTGGCAAAGCAGAGTGTTAGCTTTCGAGAAGGGGATGTTGCCAAAGATGTGGAAAAAATATGTTGCAAGAAAGATACACTTTTCTCTAGTGCATCAATCAAGTTTGATTGGTATAGAAAATATTTGAAGGTAAAAAATATGCCTGTGTCAAATCATTCCTCTCCAAGTCTTTCAAAAAAGATACCTTTAAAGGGTGCTAACTTGTCATGTAATTCAAGATTATGTGAAGCTAAATCTCTGCAGAAAAATTTGGTCTGTGGAAGAATTGAAAAAACTGGCTTTGAGAAGCCTCTGGTAAACAAAATCCGAACATCTCTTGACTTTGATAATGCTGAAATGGAAAACAGGTACTTTATGTGCATTGTTATATGTTAGTGTTTTTTCTTGGATTAATTGAAGAAAAAAGGTTGATATTTAAGTTCAGGTGTTTACATTTATTCATCACTGTCTATGCAGTGTATTGTCTTTAGTGAAAGAATCCATGTCTACATGTAATGAGCAAGAATTCATTAAGAACCATCAAGCCTTCTCTTCAACATCAGGTTTAACCGAAACTGATTTTCATAAGAACCTTACTCAAGGGAAAGTAGAAGGGTCAATTAAGGTTTATCTTATTTTTCCCTCTTGAATGTAGCATTCAGTATTGATGTTAAATAGAATCTGAGCATATTAAGATAAAGTGGCATATTAATTAATTATTAGTGTTCTAGTTAAAGGATCTCTGGATTTCTTGCAGGCTGTTCAAACAGCTTTGCAGAGTTTAGAAGAAGGATGTAGTATTGAAGAAGCAAAAGCTATTTGTGACCCAGGGGTGCTCCATCAGCTTTTCATTTGGCAGGTTGAAATACCTTTTCAACATTGTTGTTCAAGATGTTATATCAAAACATTCATGTGTCTTAACCCTTTCCCTAAAATTTAATCAATATTCGTGTCATTTGCTCTGCACTTGCAACTGATGCAAACACTGTTTAGTGGCAATGCAATACTGAGTTTGCTTATACTTGTATTGGTTTGTGTTGTGTTTTATAAAAACTTCTGCTATCGTGGAAAAACATATCTATATCTGAATGACTGTTATTTGAAGGAAACATGAAATATATTGAGTCAATTTTTCTGAGTATTAATTCACTTGCAGAAGCAGCTCAAGGTCTACCTTGCACCTTTTCTTCACGGCATGCGATATACTTCCTTTGGTCGCCATTTCACTAAAATAGACAAACTGAAGGAGGTAAATACATTATTAGATTCTTTTGAAGTATAAGTTGCCAAAAAGGAGAACATTTATGGCATCTGTTTGGTTCTTTTCCTTTAGTTATGAAGGAAATTCCTCATTAACTGTTATATTAGTTTGTGTGTGCTTGTGCTTGTGCACATTTCATCCCATTTCTTGTCTTGTGTCTGGACTTGTTTTGTTGTTTTCCACATTTAAACTAACCTATAAGGGTTACAGATTAGCCAATACTACCATATAGTTATTGTATAATGTTGGAGTATAGTATATAAGATCTTGTTGGAATAAACTTAAATTTAGGAGTTATTGTGAGTGGTAGTGTTTAATGTAGTAGGAGAGCAAGCGTCAGGAAGTTAGCATGTTGTGTTTTTACATTTATGGTCATTATATTGCTGTGTTTTGTAATAATTGGAGACATTATGGCATGGAGATGAAAGGCCAAATGTTTGTCCTTTAAATTGTAAGGTCTACGTGGAATGAAAACACACACTGGTATATTCAGAAAAGTAGAATTGAGTGTCATTTTCCTAACAAATCTCACCTTACAAATCAGTTTTGTGAAATTAAGTTTGACTTAAATTTCACTTTCTAAAGTATAAGAATGTTATTGCTCATCTTTTTGAAAACAACTATGAGAACTTCACTTGTATCTAAATAACAAATCACTAAATTATATGCCTAAATTCTGAACTAGGCTGTTTTAGTGTCAGGGATAACTAATTGTAAGTAATGATTTTGTGAATTAAAATGCTACAAACAACTTAAATGTTGAACTTTCCTTTGTTTTACTTTTCAATGGTCTAATTAGTAAAGCTGATGTAAGAACACTCCCTAGTGCAGGTTGTTAATAGGCTTCATTGGTACGTTCAGAATGGAGACACGGTATGTGGTTAAGTAATTGTCCTTCATGCTTTTTTATATTTTGGTTATACATACCTTGACAGGAACCTTGAATAGAAAATAAGAGAAAAAATAAAGATTTTATTTTTTAATGGTAGAATGAAGAAAGGGAACTCTCCCTAGGATCTACCTTCACAATTAATTTTTCCTTTTTCCCTTCCCTGTTGGTACAAGACAGATTGTCCTCTATGCTACACTGTACAATGTAAAAGCCATGTTTATTTTCCTCATTTTACAGAAAAATTAATTTTAACTGAAGAGGATATGATCACATAAAATTTTATTCTTGTGCTCTGTATTGATCTAAAATGCAACCAAAAAAATAAATAAAAATCAAAAACTAAAGTCTAAATGATAAGAATAAGTTCTGTATCTAAACAAGCATTCTAAATGTTTAAGACAGTTAATAAATTCCTAAAAACTAAATTATCCATTTTCAAACAACAGATATTTAAGGTTATTTTCAACAAGTTAATTTTCCACGTCTACTACTTTAACCGACCAAATATTCCAACTAACAAGCTAATGATTGGTGTGTTTTGAGATGTAGTACATAGTGATCCCTAACATCAGTTTTTAAAAAACAAAAAGAAAAACTAACTTTAAACACAATGGCCCTAACATACCTTATATTCATTTTTTTTTTGTTAGTGTGTTATCGATATTAATTAATTAAAGTATATGTCACAATCTTGGAATATGTGTTGATATCGGAGTCCACAACCTGTTATTTTCTGTCAATTCAAATGGGGGCTTTGGATTTTTAGTTATTCGAGTGTGTTTACTTGCAAATCCTTTATTTTCTAGCGTGTTCATTTTATTTGGAATGTGGCAATAAGATTAGTACAGGTGATTTATTGCACATTTATGTATCTTCTTCTGCTCTTTCTCC
Organism: Vigna umbellata; assembly: GCF_029865625.1. Lineage (NCBI taxonomy): Eukaryota > Viridiplantae > Streptophyta > Magnoliopsida > Fabales > Fabaceae > Vigna > Vigna umbellata. The sequence continues at coordinate 26,276,784 of NC_142171.1, read as the reverse complement.
TGAGATGAATGCTCTATTTAGTGGAAATTCAGAAATACTAGGTTCTTCCTTTTTGTATTGTGAGCGTTTGATGTGTCCTACTGCAAGTATGAGGATTTGCAAACATTTGAAGAAAAACAGGGAGGTGACAGTTTTCTGGCAATGAGTGTTTTACAATACATGAATAGATGATAGACAATATTTCATGAAATTAGCCATTTGACAGGAATAAATAGTCTTGACAAGCACATTCAATAGTCAGGCTTTAGTCCATCAAGAGAAACTTTTGCTGAGATTTGCATATACGTTGTTGCATACTATTACTGATGCTATGTTGCTGATCATGATGCTGTCTGAAGCATATATAAATTAATTGGATCCTTTCTGGTGGGTAATGTGAATATATCAGGCCATGTAACTTCCTATGTTTTTGGAACAAATTATGGGAATCAAAATTTTCTAGCATTCAATTTTTATGGAACTTCTCAAGCAGATAAAATTTCAGAGATGATAAATTCATGAGTGAATGATAACTGCTGACAGTTTCTACTGGATTTAGCCGTTGTGTTGACTAACTTTCTCAATCCATGGTTATGTGTAATCCTTGCCAGGTTTTGGACTTCTGTTGTGGTTCTAATGACTTCAGTTGTCTAATGAAATCAAAGCTTGAACAGATGGGGAAGTCATGTTCATTCAAGAACTATGATTTATTCCAACCCAAGGTAAGTCTTTATGTGGCTCAAATGAAGGCATGCATGGCATAGCTTTTTCTTCAGTTTTTATTTTCCTCCTGCTTCAAATTTAAAACTGCAATGTAATAAAGATTTGTTTCTTCCTTTTCCCTGTTGCAAATGCCTTTTATTGCTAATGAAATCCTGCTGCTTGTAGAATGATTTCAACTTTGAAAAGAGAGATTGGATGAGTGTCAATGCAGAAGAATTACCCAACGGTTCTAAACTTGTAAGAATCTAAAAAACTTCTACTTCATAATTCATGAATACTTCCATGTTTAATATCTTCATTACTATTTTTTCCTTTCACCTGTTGATATTTTACCAGATCATAGGGCTGAATCCTCCTTTTGGGGTGAAGGGTTGTCTTGCTAACAAATTTATTAACAAAGCATTGACTTTCAATCCAAAACTTCTTATTCTAATTGTACCAAAAGTAACTAAAAGGTCAGTGTTTGTTTCATTTCATACCCTTTTTCTTTCATGCAATAAGAACAATACTCAGTTATCTACTATGTTTCCAGACTTGACAAAAGGAAAGGTGGATATGATTTAATTTGGGAGAGTGATGAGATGTTTACAGGAAAGGTGAGTTAGCAAAAGTTCAGATATTTCAACCCCAACACTGTGTAATCAGGGACAACTCAAGAAATGAAGCATTTTTATCATAATTTTATTTAAAATTTACATTTCGAGTTTTTTTTTTTAGGCCTAAAGCAATTAGTATTAAAAACAAATTGAGGCTTTTTTTCTTACTAGCTTGGAGCCTTGAGCCGATCCTTTATGGTATACTGTATATAACCAAAACAAGGGACATGTAAATTAGCTTATCTTCTGCATTATGTTCATTCTTACAGTCATTTTATCTTCCTGGTTCTGTTGATGTACGAGACAAGCAATTGGAAGACTGGAACTTGAAGCCACCACCTCTCTACCTTTGGAGTCACCCTGATTGGACCAGTTTTCACAGGAAAATTGCTCAAGAACATGGCCACATGAAGGAGGAATATGATGTGCATGTGAAGAATTATCTTATGGAGGAGAATCATGACTGTTACCAGGACTATTCTGGATTACATAAACATGGGGATGTTTTGAGCATATTTGATGATATTCCATGTGATGATGATGATGGTGCAGATGAGGAAGTTGCAACATGCAATGCTCAGGGTCAGGTGAAGGGATCACTGTTTTCTGATTGTGGAGGAGAAATGGAATTGGAGAATAGGTTACCCTTTGATGAAGCTGAGGAAATGTGCATTGATATGGAGTTATCAACTCCCTAGAAATATGAAATGGCTACACAGATACAAAATGAAGAAATTAGGTCTTCTTTAAAGTAGTAAGTTTGAGATGAATGAAACTGTTAAATGGAATTTAGTAGTAGGATTGGTTATGATGTGTTCTTATTACATTGTGGACCCTATAAACATAACTTTACTTCAAATTCACAATCTTCAAATTAAATGATTATAGTGTTCTTTCTTCTCATTAAAATATGGAAATATTAAATATATTTTTTAATTAAAAAATAATATTAAATATTTATTTAGGGTTCTTATTTTCTGCACTCCTACAATTTCTTCGTATTTTTTAAAATATTTCTTATCAATGTAAGTATCTTGTATATATAAACTTTTATGTGTATTTCTTGTTTTTATGGTGACTTAACGAAGTCGGGAACCATATTTTATTCTTGTTTTAGTATTATGGGAGTGGAGTTAGTAATAATGGGGTGCTTAGTATATCAAAGAGTGCAGGAAGCAAAATTCATTGGGCTGTGTTTAAGCCCGATGTCACAGGAAACCCGAAACTCCTAAGCGCAATACTTGCTCCAAAGTCCAAACAAAGGTTAACCCATTTTTCTCTTCAAATTTCACCCTTCTCACTCTCTTTCTCTCTCTACACTCTCCTTCACTCTCTCTCTCTCTCTCCGACCTAGCGAGACCGAGCGATCCGACTCTAATATCGCGATGCTCCGCCGCGCAACCTCCGCCCTCCTCTCCGGAGCCTCCCGCCGGCGCTTCTCCACCGACGTACCGGCAACGCCCTCGGCGGAATCGAGCTTCGTGGAGGCGTGGAAGAAAGTGAGCCCGAATCTGGATCCTCCGAAGACGCCGCTCTCGTTCTTGAAGGAGCGGCCGCCGATTCCCTCGACCCTCCCTTCCAAACTCACAGTCAACTTCGTCCTCCCCTACGCTTCCCAATTGTCCGCAAAAGAGGTCACGTTTTTTTATCTCTATTGGTTCTTGTAGCACATTAATTAAGACCGTATTCTTTGAATCTCTGGAATCTTCTGTTTTGGTTTGTGTGTTCCTGTGTTTCGCACGTGCTGATCTGGGGATTTAGGTCTAGGGTTAACGAGGTTTGTCGTTGCGTTGTTTGATGGAAATGGAAAAATGACAAGCTATTTTGTTTATTTAGGATATGTTTGGGACAAATGTGAAAATTAGATATTGTATTTCTATAATAGATCCTTATGTAATCGATTGTGAAAATTAAATGTATTTCATAAATGTATTCCGCTTTATCAGACTTGGGATTCTCCCCTATCTTTCCCAGATTCGCCTTCATTTGTTTTTCAGGGTCCAGTGGTTCTACAAGTATACCTTTCAGTATATTTTAAACAATCGTGTAACAAATTTTTAGAACACTTTTTACTGTATCATAACTGAGAGGTCTCAAGTAACTGTAAACATATATTTGGATAGAACATACACCATTTATATCTGAAACTAGAAGCCTAGCCTTTTAACCTAGTTCGTGATGTTAAAATTACTTACAGTGGTAAAGAATTCGCTTCCACCATGACAGATTGGTAGCACTTCTGAAAGCCAAGGGTCTGGATGCAAGGAATTTGAGAGGAGTGAAACCCTCTATTATCACAGCCAAGGAAATCATAGTAATGCACTATTATCACAGCCAAATCTGCACCATATCCATATATATATATATATATATATATATATATATATATATATATATATATATATATATATATATATATATATATATATATATACACACACACACTAATCATTATATATAGAGTTTTGTTATGTCAAAATAAAAATACAAAATATTACATAAAGTTTCTTATAGTAAAGAAGTGAATCTAGTTGTTAATCTGCCCCTTTTCCATAACAGACATATATATTAATCAGTAGTCTACACCAAAAACAATATATATAGTGATGAGAAGGAAGAGAAGATAGGTATGAGAAAGATTCCGAAATACTCTCTCATGATAGAACAATGAAGAATAGTGTCACCATTGTCTCGCACAAGATAGGTATGAGAAAACCAAACATAATTGATTTCATGGAACATAATGAGACGTCCAGTTGAATGAGATACTGATGTCTAATAATTTTATTATATTATAAATTACTTCCTCCGGTCTTTATTGCAAGGTATAAATTCTAAGCAGCCTACATTCCAAAGCACCCCAGTAGTCTCAAAAGTAAATTTTAAGTTGTCTGATTAAACTGGGTGTGACTCTTCTAATTAAATTGATGTAAGTTGTTAAATGCAGTGGAATATAGCTGGATGAGACAGTGTTATTAGTTTGTTCTATATGAGATTGCATTTAGTTGACATGAAAACTGTGCCTACAATGGCCGGAAAGAAAAAGGATCAAATAAACGGAGAAATCAGAATTTTTGGTGTTAGCTGTAATTTTCCAATCTCGTCCACCAAGGGCATGATTGCTGGTTTCGGATCAGACTATAGGTTAATTCATATGCCATTCTCAATATCTTATCCTTGTTGTAATTCTCATCATGAAGATGCAGCAGATCAATTTTGTGGACACTTTCTCCTAAACCTGAGGTGATAAGTTGATTTTAACCCAGGGGAGAAGCTGAATTTCTTTTAACTTATCATCTATTATTACAAGTTGAATTTCTTTTAACCCATGGTTATCTGTTTTTTTTTCTTCTTGTTCTGCCATGTGTTACATTCACTGGTTTGATCCAATCCAAGTTTTGGATATTAGTACAGAAAATTCCTTAACTGATGATGTTCCTTGAAAAGTGACATAATTTGTGTGCAACAGGTTGACATGGTGATTGTACCAGCAACAACTGGGCAGATGGGTGTTCTGCCAGGACATGTAGCAACAATTGCTGAGTTGAAACCTGGTGTCCTCTCTGTTCATGAAGGGAACGATGTGACAAAGTATTTTGTCAGCAGTGGCTTTGCATTCATCCACGCGAACTCTGTTGCTGACATAGTAGCTGTTGAGGCCGTGCCGATAGATCGGATTGATGCAAATCTTGTTCAGAAGGGCCTTCAAGATTTCACCCAGAAGCTCAACTCAGCCTCAACTGACTTGGAGAAAGCTGAGGCTCAGATTGGGGTGGACGTCCACAGCGCTCTCAACTCTGCTCTTACAGGCTGATAAGTACTGTAGTGTTGAGTCCTTTCCTTTATTTGTTTTTCACCCCCTCCACTGCGTGGCGTTGATTTGTCACGGTGTAATCAAAGTTGCCAAAGAACATTGTCACCATGAATTTCTGTGTTCAAAGTGATTTCATAAAATAATATTTCAACAGCTTCCTTCTAGCTCAAGGATGTTGGGCAAGACCTTCATATTAGAAACTAAAGCTTCATTTTTTGTTTTGGATTATATTATTATAGGCAGTATATCATAATATTAGTCATCTAATGCAACTCAATAATTACTTGACTCGTGTCTGTCTGGATCATTCTTGCTTCATTGTGCTGAGACACATGCATGAAACTTGCTCCAGGATAATGATTGCTATGCATGCTTCATTGGGCCCCACGAGAGAAGCTGAAGCATTTTGAGTTAGATTGAGATTTTGGGTCTGATAAGTGTATATTGATCCAGGTCTAGCAGATGAAGATCCCATGTTCTAGGCAGTTTCTTCCTGCATCTCCATAACTTTTTTTCTGCACCCTCATAAGAAAATCCCCATTTTGCCCTTTCGGGATTTTGTACAAAAGTAATTTTTGTTTTCTTAGAAAAAGACTTCCTGATCTTTTAATCTGCATAATCTGAAAGTCAGACATGATTTTCAGATTATGTAATTTGGAAGTTAAATGACATTTAAATTGTGATTTTCAGAATTTAAAGGCTATTTTTAGGATTATATAATTTGAAAAAGGTAAAATGGGTAAAATATTTATGGAAATAGAAGAAGTAAATTTGAAAAATGCATGAAGAAACTGACCTGTTCTAACTATAAGAGGTTAGCACACTCCAGCTTGTTTTTTAAGGTTCAGAGAAGCAAGTTAACTGAAACGGGTTTGTGGTCTAAATTTTATCCATGAACATGTTGAACTTGTGTACTTTATTATTAAAAATTAAAAATTCTTAATTAAGATATAGGGAATATCATTTTAAAATTTTATTTTATTATGGATATTAAACTTTACTAAGGAAATGAACATTACTTAATTTTAAATATTGAGTAATTAAAAATATTTTTTAATAATAAAAAAGATTAATAGTTTTAAATAATTAGTAATTCTAAAATACAAATTTTGATAATTTTTTACAATAAAATTATTATATCATTTATGAAATACTTTATTAAGCTTTCAAGTACCTTTAAGGTCTTAATTGTTAAATACTTTATTATATCCTTCCACGTCTTAATTGTTAAATTAGTGAATTTAATTTACATCAATCCTTTAAGGCCTTAGTATCCTTTATATTTTTAAATAGTGATTATTAATTTGAATTATTAAATGATATTATGTATTGTATTTTTTTCTTGGTTTATTTTAGTTTAACATTGTATTAATTGAAGTATAGAAAACTTTCGAAGAAGATAAAATGAATGGAATATTTCATTTTATTTTCATCTTTAAAAGATTTCGGTGTCTATTTAGTATTATAAGATTGAAAATCTTGGTTTATTTTTATATAATAAGAGCAAGCTCTATTGTTGTCCTTATTAATTTAGCTCTTACATTATAGAAAATATGTAAGGAGGTTTCTTCCTATCCTTCTAATTTCCCTCTATACCTCCAATTTTTTCAAAACTTCTATAATTAACCTTCATAATTTTTTTTTTAACTTTTTCTTTTTCTTAATAAATTCACTATGCACCCTCTTTAACAGGGTTCAAAATCGGTTGATATATATAACATATTTCGAAATCCGTTAATATATTAATCTTTTTTTATTTTTTTATTTTTATTTATTTAAAATGTTTTTATTTACTTTAATTCAATAAAATATATTTTAAAATATTAAAATATTAATATATATTAAATTATATTAAATTGTTAAGTTAAATTAAATACTTATTAATTTTTAAATTAGAAAACAAAATTTAAAAGAATATGTTAAATGTGTTAAGATGACTTCACAGTCCTTTCCTTGGGATTGCTACCTTTAAGACAACATTCTCTAGAGAGGTCTTGATAGAGTTTGTGCTAATGTTTTGATTCTGCAACTGAAATTTGATTTCTTCGTTCACAAAAAGTTTACTTGTAGCAAGCATAACGTAAACGCTTATAGCCATGTCAACTAAGTATTTAAAGAAAGAGAGAAAGATGGAACTTCCCGTAGGAAAGAAGCACATGAATGACTTTGATTGCTCCTTAGAAGAAGGAACGAAGTATCTCTTCTGATAATATGTATTTTTTTTCTAGTCTTGGGGAAGAAAATGAAATCCTATAGCTTAGTTTGAGTAAAGCCCATTAGTAGTAATGCCTAGGACAACCTTAAGAATTATATTCCCTTCTTCCTATCATCTCTCTTCTTTCAGTCGAGCTCAAATCCCTCACTTCATTCGAGTGATTTCATATCGGTCGAGTAATTTTAATATTCATAGCAAGAGTTCCTTCGTACCTTGGTTTAAAGTGATATTTTGTCTTTCAGTGCAAGGAATGAAGAAATTTGAGTTCATCTTTGTCGTAACTTACCTCTCAATATTCTCGGTGAAAGCATTTACATGTGGTGGGTTGCTTATGGTGAAAAGATTTTTGAAGTAATCCACTAAAATTGACTTTTCCTAGATCTGTATGTCACTCTCCCAAATCATCCCAAATGCCATGATACTATTATTAAGCCAAAAAAATAGGACCATTTGGAACAAATAGGACCATTTGGAACAAATCAGACAAAAATAGGGACCATCAGTGTTATTAAGCCAACTTTTAGCCTTATTTTTCTTAGTTTTCTGATGTTGTATATATATGTTTATAGATGTATATGTCTCCTTGTGTTAAACTTCTAGCTGCACTTTAACTTTTAAGTGTAAGGCGCTTTGTTGGTAGAAATGTTATCTTCCTTTCTAGTATATGTGATATTATTATGGTTATGTTTGGATAACTGAAAAAGTTTATATATGCTATTCTTATGATTGTTCTAGTTTATTGATGTGTTATTAAAAATTTGGAATGTTACATTATTATTTTTATAATAACAATGATAATAACTTTTAAAATATTATTATATATTAAAATATTAAATTAAAATAAATATCTATTAAATTTTAATTTTATAAACAAAGATTATAATAATAAAAATATTTATAATAATTATTCTAACATTAATATATATTAAATTTTTTTAAAATATTAAATTAATATAACATATTTTACTAAATTTTGTATTTTATTTAAAATTTAATAAATTTTTAATTTAATATAATATAATTTAATACATATTTAAGATTTTGTATTATTGTTATTATTATTATTGTTATTATATTTATCTTTTTTATTTTAATTATTATTATATTTATATTTATTATTGTCATTATTATTTTACTATACCTATTTATCATAATAGAAATAATATTTTAATGATTATTAAAATATTAATATATATTAAATAAATTTAAAATATTAAATTAAACTAAGGATATATATTAAGTTTTAAATAAAAAATAAAATATTAAAAATTTAAGACGGGTTTTTAAATCTGTTTAATAAATTTTTTAAAATTTTGTTTTTTATTTAAAACATAATAAATATTTCATTTAATTTAATATGTTAATATAAATTAATATATTTAAATATATTAAATTATATTTTATATTATTACTATTATTATTATTATTACTTTTATTTTTGTTTTTATAATTTTTTATAATTTTTATTTATTTTTATTATTACTGTTTTTATTTTAATTATTTTTATTTTTATTTTTATATTTTTAATATGACTATTATTGTAATAGAAATAATATTTTAATAATTATTAAATTATATATTAAATAAAAATTTTAAATTAAACTATATTATTATTAGATTTTATTTTTTAGTTAAAATTTAATATATATTTTAATTTAATTTAATGTTCTAATATAATTTAATATATTTAAATATATTAAATTAAATTTTATATTATTATTACTATTAATATTATTAAAAGTTTAAAAAATATTTAAATAGATTTTAAATTCAAAATATTTTATGAATTATATTAGCAAAGCATTCACTTGTACATAAAGAAATATTTTACTAAATATTTATAAACTATATTAGCAATAAGCTTGATACATACTAATAGTTTAAAATAAAATATTAGACATATTATTTTTATTTTATATTTATTTTTTATTTATATTTTAGATTTAACACATATTTTTTTTATTATAAATAAAAAACTTTATCGGTATATTCAATAAAAAAAATTTATTCTCGTTCAGAATTTTTACTGTATTCAACAAAAATAAAAATCAAGACTATTAATTAAGTTTTTTCTATTATTATTTTCTTTCATCTCTTTTCCTTAATTTACAATATTCAATTAAGTCTTATGCAAACAACACATTTATAAACCTTAATCCACCACTTCGTAAATCAAAGGTCTCAATCTTCTCGTTTTCTCAAACCTTTCACTCTCTTCTTCTCCTTTCATCATGAGATCTTCATCCAAGACAATGGAGGTTATCCAAAAAACGCTCTTGGTGGCAGCCATGATCCTAATGTATGCTTTCCTTTTCCTTATTGCTTTCTATATAAATAATGAAGACAGCGAAGTCAATGAAAGAAACAACTTCTCTGTGAGCAACGCCACTATGCTCAGCTTCTCCTACAACAACACCACCATCACCTTCACTTACAACCTCACCCTTTTCGTCACCATCCCCGAAAGGCTTGAATACCTTAAATATGTCAAGGCCACAGCCTCGTACCTAAATCACAGGTTCGCTTCGAAACCAAATGAAACCTTGGTCCAAGGTTTCGCCGGACTGAGGATGCGCTTCAACGGTGAGTATATCGTACCTTTCACTAAGGAACAACTTTTGACCTTAAACAAGAACCACATGACAGGACTTTACAAGATCACTATCAGAATATGGCCATCGAAGTGCTACAGCAACCGAGGAGAAGTACCAAAACTTGGTCTATGTGACATACAAATTCCTCTTCAAGCTAGGGTTTTCTGTAATTGGACTGATGATGATTAAGAAGAATTGCACAAAAGCGATCATTATTACACTTCATTTTTATTTGGTTCATGGAATAAAGATTCGTATTTATTTACAAGTTTTGGGGTTTTTTTAATCTAAATTAATTACCATTGGCATGCAATGTAAACGAATTATCTTTCTTGTTTGTTTGGTACAAGAGTATGGAAATAACAGTGCGTTACTGTATTTATTTAATTGTTCGTAAATGATACCCAGTTTTAAGTTAGGATTTGAGATTTTGAGAAGATAAGCTATTATTGGTATGAAATGTAAGGTTTAAAGTTTGATTAGATTTTTTCAATGTTGATTGAGATTGAGTTATTCAATCATGACTTGTTAGGATTAGGTTTGTATGATATATCAAATTCAGTGAGTATATTCTGCAAATATAAAAAAAAAATATTAAGGATTTGTTTTCAATAATAATTTGTTACATCCGGTAACAAATGGGGAGAGAAATGGGGAAAAGAACCCTAACAAATTGAGAGAAAGAGAAAAACGCGAATAAACAAAAAAGAAAAAAAAATATACCTTGAACCATTGTTTTTGCAAAAATATCTTACAATTATCTTTTATATTGTTATAAGATGATTGTAGAAGAAAGAAAAAGTCAATATATATATATATATATATATATATATATATATATATATATATTCTTATATTAACTTTTTAATTTTGAGTATAATATTTTTTGTAAAATAATTTATCGTTTTACACATAAAATCATAACTTTGAACCATTATGCTTTTAAATAGAAAAAAATTACATCATAATTATTAATCTTTCTTTTAGAGTTTTTTTTTTTTCATAATTTTTCTCATATGTAACTTTCTTATTTTCTTTTCATTTAATTTTTCCGGTTCCATAATTGTATCATTTCATTAATAATATATAATTATTAAATATAATATTAAAATTTGATAATGCACAACATATAGTAAAAAAATATATAATATTGATATAGTTATTCGTGTTACACTAGTACAAAATGGGCTTTTAAACTCGCAGAATAGGCCTCGGTTTACACCAAACCGCTGTCTATTCAGACACGGTGGCAGTTTTGTAATTAACGAGACCTTATAGGCCTCGGTTCAGACTTGACCGGTGCCAAAAAGGGTTACTACTTCGGTTGTGAAGGCAACCGGTGCCTAATTAGTGGTTTCTGACACGGTTAAAAAAAACCGGTGCCAAAAAGAGGTATACTGCATCGGTTGGTAGGAGGGACCGAGGCGTATCAGCCTCTACTGCCTCGGGCCAGAAGGACCGAGGCATATAACCCTCTTATTTCCCCAAATATTTTCCCCTGAACGAAAACCTACCCTCACTCTCACTTCCCACGCTCTCGCGCCTCCCCCTCACCTCGCCTCCCTCTCGCTCTCCCGCCTCCCTCCCCTCACCTCGCCTCCCTCTCGCTCTCGCGCCTCCCTCCCCTCACCTCGCCTCCCTCTCGCTCTCGCGCCTCCCTCCCCTCACCTCGCCTCCCTCTCGCTCTCGCGCCTCCCTCCCCTCACCTCGCCTCCCTGCTCTCGCGCCTCCCTCCCCTCACCTCGCCTCCCTGCTCTCGCGCCTCCCTCCCCTCACCTCGCGTCCCTCGCTCTCGCGCCTCCCTCCCCTCGCCTCGCCTCCCTCGCTCTCGCGCCTCCCTCCCCTCACCTCGCCTCCCTCGCTCTCGCGCCTCTCCCCCCTCGGTCTCGCTCCGTCACTCTCTCGCTGGCTCGCTCCGTCGCTCTCTCGGTCTCCAAAATCTCCTGCGAGTGTGTCGCCTCTGGAGGGAAGAGCAGCGGTGGTGGTGCGTCAATGGTGGCGGCGGTGATAGTGGTGGAGGTGGTGGTTAGATTAGGGTTTTTCTGATGTTGATGGTGGTGGTGTGAATCTGAGATTAGGGTCAGATTGGGTAAAATTAGGGTCAGATTAGGGTTTTTCGAATCTGAGATTTTGTTTTACTTGCTTCTTTGAATCTGAGATTGGGGTAAAATTAGGGTCAGAGATGTTGCCTGTATTAACTTTTCTGTGTTAATGTGCAAGCAAATGTGTTCAGATCTACAAAAAGGGGTGAGGGTTTTGCTTAATCTGAGTTCTCTCCTTGAGTTCTCTCCTTGTTCAAAAACCCTACTGGTAATGCATAACCAAAAAAAAAAAATAAAAAAAAAGACCCTACTGCCTCGGTTTAGCCTCCAACCGAGGCAGTTGAAGGACAAGAACAATCTCGGTTATCTGATAACCGAGGCCGAATCGTAGCGTTTTTTGTCTCGTTCCAGAACCGAGGCATAAAGTTGATCACTTTTTACCTCGTCTGAATATGCTTCGGTTCAAAAACCGGTGCCTATTAGCGAATTTAACCGGTGCCGTTTCCTTTAAATGTACTGGTGTTAATAGCTATGAAAACATAATATATATAGGTTCACACTAAAAGAAAATTGTAAGAGATTTTCAAAAGAAAAGAAATTTCTATAGAAAACCAACTTATTTTATTGAAGACATTGATTGGATGATATGATCTTAATAAACTCATTGTAAGAAGAAATATCAGTGTCTCTTATCTTCAAAATATTAACGTTTTTATATTGATTCAGGAAAAACAAATTATATCTTATTCAACTCACCAAATTTAACAATACAGATTAATGTTGTTAATCACTTCTAACTAAAACAATCTCAATTAAAAAGTCAAATATTATGGACACAATTACTCCTAGTTAAACCATTTAGTCTTTTTCTACCAATAATCACTTCCGTATAAGATTCAAGTATAGTTTAGAATCAAATCATCTCATAAATATTTAAAAAGATATATGAAAATATATTTTGTTACTGTATTTTATATAAGTATATATTTAATTTATAATTAGTTTTTCAAATATATGCCTTATATTATTTGTTAGCTAATTAGTTTTCTAATATTATTGTATTTATTCTAAGTTAGTGAATGAGATCAATTAAGAAAAACATTCTTTTATGCTTCTTTTTTTCAATCCCCTCCATTTAAATTTTTTTTCTTTTTCTCACTGTCATGATGGACAACAAGAGTTCTTTCCTTCCAGCTCTTGCAGTTTTCAATATATGTAACCAGTTTCCAATAAATGTAACCATATCCCCATCACTCTTGATATGGAGAATGTCCAATACTGTACATGGGTAGAACTTTTTAAAATCATCGCATGTTCTTATAAGGTCCTTCATCACATTATTCCTCGTGCCAATGGAAAAGAGAAAAGGTACCTAGGATGAAAAGAAATTATGGTCGACTCTTGATGCAATGGTTCATTCCTGGCTTTATGCAACCATCTCCAATGACTTGTTGCCTACAATTATTGAACCCGATGTTACGACCATGGATCACTAGTAAAATATTGGCTTTTTAACTCGCCTAATAGGCCTCGGTCAAAGCAAAACTGAAACATATCCGAAAGCGGTGGCAATATCGTAGTTTAGACGAACTTATATGTCCCGATTTTTGTAGAACCGAAGCATGTAATGCATATTACCTCGGACCAAAGTATAACTGATGCCTAATACTATGTCAAAAAAGTCATCTGACCCTTTGCAAAACTGAGTTTTGGTCTGACAGTGATATAGTGCTTCGGTTCTACACAGAACCGAGGCCTAAGAGTATGTCCCAAGTCTGTCAAATCCCATTGGTACCTGCGAGAAGGGTGTTTATGCCTTGGTCAGAGGTCTACCCAAGGTAATAGTATACAAACCCTAATTCTAATTTCTGATTCCATTACTCATTTCTTCTCTCCCTCCATTCCATTGCTGCTTCTTCCTTACCCCCACGAATGTCACCCAGGTTCCTCCCACAACTAAACCACACCACTGCCAGCCCCAAATTTGCCACCGTTTCCGTAAAGAGCACGCGATGAAGAGGAAGGAGCGATTGAGGTGGCGGAGGCGGATGCGGCAATGATGAGAATTCTTGGACTGAGGCTCTATAACGGTGAAGAAAGCGGTAATTTACCCTAACAAGAGACGAAATCGAGAAGGCTTTTTCTCCAGATTTCATTTCTTTTTTCTCTTTCGAAATCCAGAAGCTTCTGCGGCGAACACTGTGAGGCACGACAACAGCGGCGAGGAACGATGCTCATGAGCGCCGCTTCGGGTAGCTACTTCGGATTTCAGGCAGCTGTGACCGTCGCTAGAGAGCTTTGCGCCAGGTCCACCTGCACGACTGAAGCTGGAGAAGATTCAGTAGAGTTTTGCATTTGGTTTGTGAGATTTTGTTTTGATTTGTTGAATTGAATCTGAGTTCACACCGAAGCTTTGGAATCAAAAGAAAAACAGATTGGTTTGTTTGGTTCCTTTGTTAAATTAAATTTGACTTTACTTGTTAAATTGATTTGTTGAATTGAATCTGAGAAGGATCCTTTGTACTAAAAAATTTGTTTGGTCTGGTTAGCCATTGAAGCGTGATTCAAGCGTGTTTGGTCTGGTTTGTTTGTTAAATTTGTTTGTCAAGAAGCTTGAGCAGAGACATAAAAGAAGCTTGAGGAGAGGCATAAGACCTACTGAGGCACCAAAATTATATGACTGGCTAAAGAAGAAGAAGAAAAAATAAAAAAGGACCCTACTGCCTCGGTTCAGGCTCCAACCGAGGTAGTAGAGGGAGTGAAACAATTTCGGTTCTAATAACCGAGGCCTAATCGTACCATTTTATGCCTCGTTTCAAAACCGAGGCATAAAGTCTACCACTTTTTACCTCGCCTAAATATGCCTCGGTTCAGGAACCGGTGCCTATCAGCGAAAATAACCGCTGTCATTTCCCCTAACTGTACTAGTGGATGCTTGGAATATGTTGAGAGATATTTTCCAAGACAACAAACATTCCTGTGTGGTAACTCTTGAGACCGAATTCTCCAATACTAAGATGTAGAATTTTTCGAATGCTTTGGCATATTGCCATCGTCTTAAGTCCCTTGCTGATTAGTTCAAAAATGTTAGAGCACCAGTGTCGGAGAGCTGCCTTGTCATTCAACTTGTTTCAGGTCTCACAAGCGCATATCGTGGTGTAGGGATGTTAATTCGACAGAATGATCCCCTACCCCCATTTTATTAGGCTCGGCTGATGCTCATACTTGATGAAGTCGGATTGACAAAGGAGGCTGCCACAGGCTCGGAGTCAACAATGGTGACTGCCTCTCAATCTGTTTATGACACAAATTCCTCAATGTCAAACCAGCTACACCACCAGCAGCACCGTGGGAAGTCGTCTGAATACCGCAAGTATTTTGGAAAAAAATCCGGTGGCGATGGTTGTGGGTCCGATGATGAATAATCTGGTCATGCAGGAGGCGACAGTGGTGGTCCACAACAATTTGGTGGGAGTCTACAACAACAACAGTAGTGGGGGTCTTCACCTTGGCCAAATTACCCACCTTGGGGTTGGATGCCTCAATGGGTTCCTCCATATCCAAACCAAGGGTGGGCATGGGGTCTGGCACCATAGAGACAAGAACAACAGTTTGACGTTCTTGGGTCACGACCACAATAGGCTTGCATGACCTCTCAGAATTAGCAATCCACTTCTTATGTTCCTACTAATATTGAAGTGATGATGCATACTATGTCTCTAAGTCCCCTGATCCTTCATGGTACATGGACATCGGAGCTACCTCTCATATGACATTTTCCAATGGTAATCTCTCATCTTATTTTAATTTGAGCAATCATCATGACATTATTATTGGTAGTGATCATACTATCCCAATTCATAGATATAGTCATACTTACTTTCTTTTCCCTAATCCTCCGTATCTCTCACAAATGTTCTACATGCTCCCAAAATTATCGAAAATCTTATTGCGGTTATAAAATCCACTATTGATAACTCTGTGATCGTGAAAAATTTGATCCTTTTGGTTTTTCTGTGAAGGATTTTCAGACGGGGATGCCAATAATGAGATGTGATAGCTAGAGTAATCTTTACCCTCTTACTACTCGTATCAATAATCAAACTCCTCCATCAACCTTTGTCGCCATTTCTCCTAAGCTTTGGCATGATCGGTTGAATCATCCGAGTGCTCATATTTTAGATGTTCTTAGGAAAATTAAAAGCATTGCTTGTAATCCTCTTTCTAGTTCTAGTTGTTGTCAATCTTGTGTTTTTGCAAAATATTTTAAGTTGTTTTTTATTTCCTCTTCTATGAGTATGTCTACGCCTTTCAATATTATTCATAGTGATATTTGGACATCTCCTATTCTGAGTTCAATGGGACTTCGATATTATGTTTTATTTTTCGATGATTATTCTAATAATTTGTGTACTTTTCCATTGACTATAAGGTATTTGATAAATTCTTAGCTTTTCGAGCACACATTCTCATTCAATTTGAACGTTATATGAAAAGTTTCCAATGTGATAATGGGAGGGAGTTTGACAAATGGTCTTTTTTAGGACTTGTGTAAAATTAATGGTATGTTTTTTCGTCTTTCTTACCCCCACACCTCACCTCAAAATGGGAAAGCCGAACGAAAAATTCAGACTATCAATAATATGTCTCGTACTTTTCTTGCTCATGTCTCTCTTCCTTTTTCTTTTTGGCATCATGCATTATAAATGGCAACATATCTTCTTAATATTCTTCCAAGTAAAGTTTTGGGAAACACTTCTCTTCTTCAAATTCTATACCAATAGAACCCCTCATATTCGCACATTAGGGTGTTTGGGTGTCTATGTTATCCTCTCTTTCCATCCACCACAATCAATAAATTACAACCTCGATCTACCCCATGTGTGTTTTTGGGTTACCCTTCACATCATCGTGGCTACAGGTGTTATGATTTATCTTCTAGTAAGATTATAATTTGTCGTCACGTCTTATTTGATGAGCATCTTTCCCCATTTCAGAAACTGCATTCCTCTTCTTCTACTTCTTATGATTTCTTTTGTGATGATATGAGTGCCTATACCATTTATCACCTTCACGATCAATCTCCAAATGTTTCTACTCCTCCCACGGACCAACCTGAAACACAAAGCCACCCCCTGGCCCAGATCTCGTGAGCCCAGACACTGCCAACCCACACTTCCCTTCAAGCCCACCCGCTTCTCCTTCCCTTAGCCCATCCTCTTCTCCTATCTCTACAACAGCAAACCAAAGAGTACCTTCCCCTCATATTCCCATCCAACTGCCCCGTATGGTCACAAGAAGCCAAATGAGAAATTTTAAGCCAAACAAGAAATATGATGATTAATATGTCTTAGCCACTTCAGTTACTCGATCTCCATTACCTCGTAACCCAGTTGCAACTCTTAATGATCCCAATTGAAAAATGGCCATGGATGATGAATATGATGTTCCTATTAAAAATAAGACGTGGGAGTTGGTATCCCGTCCACTTAATGTTAATGTTATTCGATCTCTGTGGATTTTTACTCATAAAGAGAAATCTAAAGGTGTGTTTGAGAGGCATAAAGCTCGTTCCTTAGGTAATGGAAAAATCAGTAGGTTGACATTGATTGTTGAGAAACTTTTAGCCAGTAGTGAAACCAGCTACGATTCGCACCATTCTTTCTATTTCTCTTTCCCAAACATGACTCATTCATCAGTTGGATGCAAAAATGCTTTTCTTCATGGTAAGCTACAAGAAACAATTGATATGCCTCAACCATTGGGGTATCGCGACTGTACTCATCTGAATTATGTGTGCCATTTGCATAAGTTATTATATGGGCTTAAGCAAGCACCTCGTACTTGGTATAAGCGGTTTGCTAATTATGTTTTGTCTCTTGGTTTCTCAAATAGCAAATGTGATCACTCATTATTTATTTATCGAAAGGGTTCACACATGGCTTACATTTTGCTCTATGTTGATGACATTATACTTATTGCCTCTTCTCATGATCTCCGATTAAATATTATGAACCTTCTAAGCTCAAAATTTGTTATGAAGGACCTTGGTCCTTTGAACAATTTTCTTGGCATTGCAGTGACCTGACATAAGGGTGGTATGTTCCTTTCATAGTGCAAATATGCCGAAGAAATTATTGATCAGACCGGTATATCTTCTTGCAAGTCGTCTCCAACACCAGTTGACACCAACGCTAAGGTGGGTACTACTTTTAGCGCACCTTATGAGGATCCCATTCTTTATAGGAGTCTTGATGGGGCTCTACAATATCTCACTTTCACCAGGCCACATATCTCTTATGTGGTGCAACAGGGTGTGCTTATATATGTACGATCCGAGGATGGATCATATGCAAGCTCTCAAACGTGTTATTCAGTATTTACAAGGTACACTTGATCTTGGTCTTCATCTCAATTCATCTTCGATCTAATCTCTTTTTTCTTATACTGATATTGATTGGGGTGGGTGCCCTGATATAAGACGTTCTACCTCAGGTTATTGTGTGTTTTTGGGTGACAACTTAGTCTCGTGGTTCTTCAAGCGTCAATCTACATTCTCCCAGTATAATGTAGAGGTTGAGTATATGGGTGTTGCTAATGTGGTCTCTAAGTTGTGTTGGCTTTGAAATTTGTTATTGGAATTGCATTGTCTGGTTACCAAGGCTACTATTGTGTATTGTGATAATATTAGTGCTATCTATTTGTCAGGCAACCCAATGCAACATCAATGTAACAAACATATTGAGATGGACATACATTTTGTATGGGAAAAGATTGCATGTGGTCAGGTTCGAGTTCTTCATATGCCTTCATGATATCAGATCGTAGACATCTTTACTAAGGGACTTCCGCGTGTGTTGTTTGATGATTTTAGGGACAATCTCAGTGTTCGTCGTCCTCCTACTTTGACTGCGGGGTGTGTTAAGATATATGTAAATATATTTTATTATTGTATTTTAGTTAAGCATATATTTAATTTATAATTAGTTTTCTAAATAAATGCCATATTATTTGTTACCTAATTAGTTTATAAGATTATTGTATTTATTCCAAGTTAATGAAGGAGATCAATTGAGAAAAATATTCTTTTAAATATAATTTAAAATATAACATAATTGCTTACTAAAAAAGGTTTCATACTATATGGAAAAGTGAATCTTAGCCAGTAAGTCAAATTGATGTTTTTAACCCACTAGCACATTTTTAGAATTAAAATTAAGAAAAAAATATTTAAAAAATTAACTTTTATATATTATATTATTTGAAAAGTGTAAGTATAAGATATTATTATTACTTAAATAATATGTAGACACTTAAGTTTTAATTATTAATTATAATAAAATAAATTAACATATAAATAATAATAATTTATCATAGGTTTAATTGTTTTCTTTGTCCCTAGTTTCTCTCTAGTGTGTTAAGTTCGTCTAACCTTTTAAAATAGTTACAATTTCGTCCACAGTTAGTAAAATTTGCCTCAATCAAGTCCATTCTGTTAAATATGAACAAACGAAATTATCAATTTTGATGATATGGCAAAATAGTATGGTAACGTGGCATTGTCTTAGGATATTGCTTGTGACATGTAAGCAAATTAGAGGGTGGCGTGGAATTATGGTTTACAATTGGGGAAAAGAGTTAATGTTAATGGAATTTGGGATTTTGAGGAAGGAAAACGAATTTGGGCATTTGTGATAGAGGATTGTTGAGTTTGTCATCGAAGAGAGTTGGTCATCTACATTACGAACAGAGAAGAATCGCAATTAAGGGTTTAAAAAACAAAAGCGCATTTGGGGATTTCGAAGCATATTTGGATGAGGAAGTGTCTCCTCCTTCGGAGTTGCACACAACGCCTTCAACACCTTCTTCAGCGAAATCGGATCCCACAAGCATGTCCGGTGCACTGTCTTTGTCGATTTTGAGCCCACTGTCATCGACGAAGTCCGATACGGTGCCTATCGCCAACTCTTCCACCCTAAACAACTCATCTCCGACAAGGAAGACACCACCAACAACTTCGCCAGAGGCCACTACACCGGTATCCATCTCTCACTCTCTATCACACTTCCACTCACTTAATTCAACCTAATTTTTTATTTTGCCCCTTTCAATTGGCAAAGAGATCGTAGATCTGTGCCTCGACCGTGTCCGCAAGCTCGCTGACAACTGTACCGGTCTTCAGGGCTTCCTCATCTTCAATGTTGTCGGCGGAGGAACCAATACTGGTCTTGGATCCCTCCTGTTGGAGCGTCTCTATGTGGATTACAACAAAATATCTAAACTAGGGTTCACCATTTATCCTTCCCCTTAGGTTTCAACCAACGTTGTTGAACCCTTAAAAAATCATGTTAACATACTTTTTTGTCGCAATTAGGAAACACTTAACTTTGTTTGTTCATCTTTAACGGAGAGGACTTGATTGACTCAAATTTTACTAAATGTAAACAAAATTAAAACTTTTGCAAAAGATAAAACCAACTTATACACTACAGCCAAATTAAGGACAAAGAAAATCATTAAACCTTTATCATATTAGAGATATTAATTAATTAATTAAAACTTAAAAATATTTAAATGATTAACTTTTATTTTTGTTTTAATTGATTGAAATAGTGTTTCAATTAAGTTTTTCTTTTAAAAAAAATTAACCATTTACCATGTGTAAATACGTGAATTTTAAATTTTAAAGCATTGTTTTGTAAAAAAATTTATTGCCACCCATATAAGGTATGATACATGAAAATTGAAGTATCATGGGACAGAATTAAGCATCACCTTGATTTCAATTTAATTTTAGAGTCCATATTTTTTTAAACTTAAGCATTTTTTTTTAAAAGAACCACACTTTTTCAAAAAGCAATTGAAATAAAAATCAAAACGACTAGTTAAGTTTTTTTATTTATTTTTATTGTCTTTCATCTCTTTTCCTTAATTTACAATGTTCAATTAAGTCTTAGGCCTACAAAACATTTATAGATCTTAACCCACCACTTCGTAAATCAAAGGTCTCACTCTCCTCGTTTTCTCAAACTTGTCACTCGTTCTCCATTCATTATGACATCTTCAACTAAGACAAGGAAGGATTTCAACCCAATGCTCTTTGGGGCAGCCTTGATCATAGTATTGTATTTAGTTATCCGTTTTATAGTCTATGGAATAAAATCTGAAGAAAACAACTTCTCTGTGAGCAACGCCACCGTGGTCAGCTTCTCCTACAACACCACCACCACCACCTTCACTTACAACCTCGGTCTCTTCGTCACAGTCCCCAAAACGTTCGAATCCATCAACTATTTCAAGGCCACAGCCTCGTACTTAAATCATAGGTTTGCTTCGGAACCAGATGAAACCTTGGTCCACGGTTTCATCGGACTGAGTATGCGCTTCAATGGTGAGTATGTCGTGCCTTTTTCTAAGGATCAACTTTTGACGTTAAACAGTAACCACATGGCAGGGCTTTACAACATCACTATCATAATATGGCCAGCGAAGACACACCCGTTCCTCGTCAAATTAGGGTTTATAAAGGCACTTGTTTTATGTGACATACAAGTTCCTCTTCAATCTAGGGTTTTTTGTGGTTGGACCGATCATGATTGAGAAGGATTGCAGAAAAGCGATTATTTTTATACTTCATTTTTATTATTTTTATTTGGTTTATGGAATAAAGGTTCGTATTTATTTAGAGGTTTTGGGGTTTTTTTAATGTTAAATTAATTACCATTAGTATGCAATGCAAAGGAATTATCTTTCTTCTTTTTTGGTACAAGAGTATGTTACCGCATTTAATTGTTCATAAATGATACTCAGTTTAAGTTTGGATTTGAGATTTTGTGAAGATAAGCTATTATTGGTATGAAACGTAAGGTTTAGAGTTTGATTAGGGTTGTTATGAGATTTTTTCAACGTTGATTGAGATTTCATTATTCAATGATGATTTGATAGGATTAGGTTTGTGTGATGTATCAAAGTCTTATGCAATATAATCTCTAGCAGTTTTCTTTAATAATATGTTTTTTTTTATCTTTTTACATATCAAATCATATCTTTGAACCATTATACTTTTAAATAGGAAAAATTGCATCATAATTATTAATTATAGTTTAAAATTTTATGTTTATCATGATCACTGTCATATTACTTGTCTCTTATATTTGTAATATATATATATATATATATATATATATATATATATATATATATATATATATATAGATATTAAATATATGGTGGGATCTAATGTGTTTACAAATTTAAATAATAAAAAATCAGCTATAAAAGAACTGTGTAGACAGGGTAATTTTTTATGTTTAAAATTATTTAAACAAATAAATAATTAACAATCAGTTTATATTATTAGATTTAGGAGGTTAAAAGAATATTCTTAAAACTATATTAATTTGCGCGTTGAATTAAATATAGATAGAGTAGGGTATTAATACTTTTTAATGGTTCAAAAATAAAGAACGTTTTTGTTTTAGAGAGTTTTTCATGTGACTTATTTTATTTTCATTTTATTTTTGTACCAATAGTCAATGTAATTGGAAAAATATTAATGAATACTTTGGATTTTTTTTTCTATTCATATTCTGTTATCTAATCACCTTGAATGTTAATTTTCATTAGTCAATCGAGACAAACAAAAATTTAATCAATTTGTATAGTTTGTGTGTATGATTTTAAATGGAAGAATTGTGCAATCTTTTATACTTGTTCAAACTCTTTTTTTTTCATTGTTTGAAATCTTAGCTAATAAAAATTCCCATTCTTTAAGAGACCATATAACTGAGTTATCGAATATATATATATATATATATATATATATATATATATATATATATATATATATATATATATATATATATATAATAAAATCACCCCACAAAGATCTAAAAAGATATAATTTAAAAGATAATATAATTGCTTACAATATTCAATTAATTCTTAGGCCGACAACATATTTATAAATCTTAACCTACCACTTTGTAAATCAAACGTCTGAGTCTCCTCGTTTTCTCAAACCTTTCATTCTCTTCTTTCCCTTTCATCATTTCATAATGTCATCTTCAACCAAGACAATGAAGGTTATCAAAGTGGTAGCCCAGGTGGCAGTTGCAATCACAGTATATGCTTTGATTATCCTTTCTCCACTCTATTTTATTATGTATCTAGACAGTAAAGTCAACTTCTCTGTGAGCAACGCCACCGTGGTCAGCTTCTCGTACAACAACACCACCACCACCTTTACTTACAATCTCGTTCTTTTTGTCACCATCCCCGAAATGTACGGATCCCTTAACTATGTCAAGGCCACAGCCTCGTACCTAAATCATACGTTTGCTTCGAAACCAGAAGAAACCGTGGTCCAAGGTTTCACCGGACGGAGGATGTGCTTCAACGGTGAGTATGTCGTGTCTTTCACTCAGGATCAACTTTTGACATTAAACAATAACCACATGGCAGGGTCTTACAACATCACTATCAAAATATGGCCATCGATAACATACCCGTATGAAATCAAACTAGGGTTTCTAAAGGCCGTTGTTCTATGTGACATACAAGTTCCTCTTCAATCTAGGGTTTTCTGTGGTTGGACCAATCATGAATAAGAAGAGTTGCAGAAGCGATCATTATTACACTTCATTTTTGTTATTTTTATTTGGTTCATGGAATAAAAGTTCGTATTTATTTAGAGGTTTTGGGGTTTTTCTAATGTAAATTAATTACTATTGTAAACGAATTTTCTTTTTTGTTTTTTTGGTACAAGAGTATGGAAATTATAGAGTATGTTACTGCATTTAATTGTTCATAAATGATACCCAGTTTTAAGTTAGGATTTGAGATTATATAAAGATAAGCTATTATTGGTACGAAACCTAAGGTATAGTTTGATTAGGGTTGTATAAGATTTTGTCAATGTTGATTGAGATTTCTTTATTTAATGATGACTTGTTAGGATTAAATTTGTATGATATATCAAATTCAGTTAGTATATTTTGTAATTTAATGTCTAGCAGTCTTCTTTAACTTATATGTTTCGAGAAAATTACTATATAAAAAATTAAGAATTTCTTTTCCACAATAATATATTATATTATAATAAGATATTTTTTATATAGTTATAAGATGATTGTAGAGGAGGGGAAGGAGAGGAGGAATAATGGTATTTGACATCTAATTATCATCGAATTATAGGATGGAAAAGCCTTCGATCACATATAATATAATATAATAATAATAATAATAATAATAATAATAATAATAATAATAATAATAATAATAATAATAATAATATTTGCAAGTTCCCATTCGTGAAAGTGTTTTGTGTGATTTGATAGAAGAATTTAACACATTCTAAACTGTAATTAGCTTCATAAATCCTGTTTTCCCTCCGAATATATAAATTGGTGATTTTTAATTGAATCACTGTTTTATAGGCTGAATTTTATATTAACCAATTTTAGGGTTGAAAACTGGATTGAATTTTCAATTGAACCTCACTAAGTAAAAGAAGTTGTTCTGAATTCAAAAGTCGTATAACATTGTTACAACATATATATTGTCTGTAGAATCTTAAAAGGTGTTTTTTTTTTCTTTCTAAGATTGAAAGTAAAATGTGTATTTAAACTGTATTTATTTCTATTTTCAAGAGTGATGTGAACTATTAAAACGTATTTGAACAAAAATTATTTCGTTTAAAAGCTTTAGTTCTCCATGAATTATTGGATTATTTTTGTAATAATTTTATTAATTATTTAATATTTTTTAAAATTTTCTATTTTACCTTTTAAATTAAAATAATTATTTTATCAATATTATTTTTTAGGTAATTGTTTATTCAAATTTATCCACTTTTTTTATTTGACCGATTTTTTAACTTAACTATTTTTTAATTAAAAAATTAGCTACAAAATAAATAAAAGCTACCTACAATAAAATTATAACAATTATTTATACTTTACTTTATAATTAAAATAATAAAAATAATAACAATTTTATTATTTTTTTATCATAAAAAGACTAACACATGCATAATGTAAGAGTCTAGAAAATTGTATTTTAGAATTTATAGCGTATTTAAAATGATAAGGCTCGATTATTTTAATATTAAAAGTTTCAAGTATAAATATAATTTTTATAAACAAGTTTCATTATTTTAAAACACATATTCTCTTTATAAACTTTTTTTCTAGAACTCTTTCTCCCTATATTTTACAATTCGTTCATCCTTTGAAGATCAAAGACTCTAGGATTTTTACTTGTGATGAGTTCATCAAGATCATCCGATCAATTTCTTCAATAAGGTAAGTTGGTTTCCTGCCTCTCTTTTGGTTTGTTTGTTATTCTTCTACATGTGGCCCCTTTTTTGCCTGCATGTGGTGTTTGTGTTCTTCTTATTAGTCTCTGTCAATTAATGGTCCTAACGATGTGTCTTGATTGTGCTTGTATTCTTCATAGGGGCAGTTTGAGCTACCTGTGTGTTTAAGAGAGCTTTATGAGTCTTTAAGTTATTTGATAATCTTTTAGGTAATGAAAGTCAGTTGCTTTAAGGTTTAATATTTTGATTGAAAATGGTATTTTTTTGAATTTCATTGATATTATATTTGGATTTGAATTGAATGGTTTGATTATTTAATTAAGTTTTTTATTATGGTTTGGTTGTTGTGATTGAGAGAACCAAAGAGGTGAGCAATTGTTCAAATTAGTATGACTTAAGATATACAAACTATGTTCACCATTTCTCTAGAAAAGAAAGCCTAATTTGAGCAATTGATCAGGTCTCATTTCACTTAAATCACAAATCTAAGTGTGCTGAAATCTTGTATGGCGTTAAGTGGTACTTATGTGGCATTGAGTGCAAGATGGGTTGTGCAAGTATGGAAGCATTTTTGCTCCAAACCGCTGAGTGTCCCTTTTCACCGCTAAGTGACCATTTTTTCAAATGCTTTGGCACTGAGCGATGATAGGGCATTGTTGAGCACCATCTTGCACTGCAGGTCTGGAGCAATTTTAGTTCCAGGATACTGAAAGGTAGAAGAGAGTCATTGAGCGTGATGTTTTGTGAGAAGAATGACGCTGAGTGTTAGGATTGCCGTTAAGTGTCAAGACTGGTGTTGAGTGTCAGAACTATCCTTCAGCGTCACCTTTTGTGATAGGTTTGGCGGACATTAGGACTATCGTTCAGCGCCACCCTTTTGCAAAGAGGTTTGACATTGAACACCACCTTTTTTGTGAAAGGTCTAGCACTAAGCGCCACCTTTTTGTGAAAGGTATGACGTTGAGCGTCAACTTTGAGCGCCAGTCTATATACTAGTTTTGTTTCTTCTTTTTGGCTCTTTGGTGTTTATTTGTATAAACATTGATTATGCTTGTGAATATGATAATTGTATGTATGGAAATGAGGATATTTGTTACGATTATGTGTGTAATTGTTGTTGAAAGAATTTCAAGGATAAATTCTACATGGGGGTGATGTTTAATGTATGCTTTAACATATGAGTGTTAAAAAACTTGGTATTTTGATATACTACTAGCCATTAAACTCATATAGAGATTAATGAGGTGGGGAAGAGAATGACAAGAGGTCTTAATCTTGAACTTTTCGCCTTTAGCGTAAAGAGACTAACCTTGTAAGTAGTAGAGTAATAACCCTATATTTATGACTCTACAGAGCATAACTACTACAAGTGCACACCTACAATGAAGTTTTATGTCAAAAGCATATATCTGAATAATTGAGTCTAGAGTCAATTGTTATGTATGTTTTTATGAGTTCTAGTACTATATAAATTTTGAACTAACATTTGACATAACGTCTCATCTAGCTTATGATTTTTTTTTTTAACGCTAGCTTACTCTGTTCTTTTCTTTGTTATTTTGTTATTTTTGTTGCAATGATTACCTCACTGTCTGAACAAATAATGAGTTAGGTGATGATATATCTTTAATAAAATTGTTTAGTTTTAGCTAATTAGTTGTCTATATGCTTCTTTTCTTTTAAAGAACTTGTGTAATTTTTCAGTGTGGTATACATATCCTATGTTATTATAGTTATTAAAATAGATATTGTATTAATATTTTATATGACTTTTATTTATTTATTATGTATTATAAATATTTGTAATGTTTTATTTAGTGATTATATACTATTAAATGATGATACATGTAATTCATGTATTTTCTCTAATATAATTAATAGTGATATAACTCTTTCAATATATTAACAATAAATTTAATTTACTATGTAAAAAGAAATATCTAACTAAACTAAATATGTTATCAAACTATAACAGGACATTTTCTCAAAACCTAAATTAAAACAAATAATATTTTTTTAATATAATTTTTATTTCTGTATAATAAATACTAACAATAATAATTCCTCAATTTTTATTTATCGTCCCAATAATTATTTCCAAAAAAATATAAAAGTATTTTAAATTTTAAAAAAATGTCACTCTTTTATGGATGTTTTACTTTTCCTAAATTTAAACGTCTTATCTTTATCTTTATTTTTTTCTCAACATCTTTTATCTTTATCATTTTTTTTATCTCTTCTTCCTCAAATTTAGAATCTTCGAGAACCTTAACCCATCCTTTCTAGATCTCACACCAAATCCTAAATCAAACCTTTCACTCTTTTCTTCTCTTTTCATCATGACATGTTCAAGCAAAACAAGAGAGTGTATCAAATCAAAGTGCTTATGGACATACATCTTATTTATAATTGTTTTCCTCTTGCTTTATTTCGTCTTTGAACGCAAGCCTAATCATGATGATGATGATGATCACAACTTCTCTGTGAACAACTCCACCGTGATCAGCTTCTCCTACAACACCACCACCACCACCTTCACTTACAACCTCCTTCTTTATCTCATCGTCCCCGACATCTACGTCTCCCTTGACTATGTCAATGCCACAGCCTCGTACCTAAATCATAGGTTCCCTTCCAAACCAGATGAAACCTTTGTCCAAGGTTTCACCGGATTAAGGATGCGCTTCAACGGTAAATTTGTCGTGGCTTTCACTCAAGACCAACTTTCAACGTTACAGAAGGACCACATGGTAGGGCTTTACAACGTCAGTATCAGAATATGGCCGATACATACTAAAAGGAAAATAGGGCTTCTAAAAACACTTGTTCTATGTGACATACAAGTTCCTTTTCAATCTAAGCTTTCGTGTGATTGGACCACAGAGGATTAACAAGAGTTGCACAAAAAAAAGTGATGATTATTACATTCACTTTTATTATTTTTGTTTGGTTCATGGATCAAAGGTTCTTATTTAGAAGTTTTGTTTTTTTTTTTAATGTAAATTAATTTTCTATTAGCATGCAATGTAAACGAATTCTTTTCTTGTTTTTTTGGTACAAGAGTATGAAAATCACATAGTATGTTACTGCAGATACCCAGTTTTAGGTTAGGATTTGAGATTTTGTGAAGATAAGCTATTATTGGTACGAAACGTAAGGTTTAGAGTTTGATTAGGGTTGTATGAGATTTTTTCAACGTTGATTGAGATTTCTTTATTCAATTATAACTTGTTAGGATTAGATTTGTATGATATATCTAATTCGGTGAGTAAATTTTACAATATAGTCTCTAGCAGTTTTCTTTAATAATGTGTTTTTTTAATCAGTGTTCTGAGTAGAAAATGAAATTAAATTGCAGCAATATACGCTTCCTTTTAGCCTTAAATGGGTCAAACAAATAATGTTAAACGAGCCTTACGACAAGCCCAAATGGTGCAAGTAAGCCCTCACGTGATTCCTTCATCAAAGATGAAATAACACTCCAAGCAAGTCCCAAAATAATTCAATTCAATACTAATGATATTAATTAATAATAATTAATAATGTAAAAAAAATTAACTTATTTTTTGGGAAACGTTTTCTCCTTATAAAAACTATAATTTTAATACATTCTTCACCATAAGTAGTAATTATACATAGGGGTTTGCTAACGCGCGTACGCCTGTTTTTCAGTTGGTACATTTTAGCAATGTGTACCGGGTTTTAATAGACAAAAATATCCTTATATATCATGGATTCTAAGTTTTAAGGTTAAGGGTATTTTAATAATTTTCATTCTCAAAACTTAAAAAAAAAAAAAAGAAACCCCCCAAACCCTTACTCACCTCTCTCATTCCTTTCAATCCTTTCTCTTTCATCTCTCTCACTCCAACATTTTCTCTGTCATCCCTACTGTAGCCCCAATTGAAAAAAATCAGAAACACATGCCTTTAAAAAATTTTCCAATTTCATCATCTGTATTTGTTGAATCATCATCTCTAAAAAAACCCTTCAAGCCAATTACCAATTCTCTAGGACGTCATTATGCTTGTGAAAATTAGATAAAATTATATACGACAAAAATTATAAAATGAAAACTCGTTATAAAGTCATTTTTTGTAAGAAATTGTTTAACAACTGAGTGTTTCTAATTTTTTTCCAGGCCAATTACCAATTCCTTTGATATGATTATGCTTGTGAAAATTAGATAAAATTAGATTAGACAAAAATTATAAAATAAAAACTCATTATAAAATCATTTTTTGTAAGAAATTGTTTAACAACGAGTATTTCTGATTTTTTCCAGGTCAATTATCAATTCCTTTATGCTTGTGAAAATTGGATAAAATTAGATAAGACAAAAATTATAAGATGAAAACTCATTATAAAATCATTTTTTTGTAAGATTGTTTAACAGCAAGTGTTTCTGATTTTTTCAATTGGGGCTACAGTAGGGATGACAGAGAAAAGATTGGAGTGAGAAAGAGGGAAGAGAAAGAGTTGAGAGGAATGAGAGAGGTGAGTAAGGGTTTGGGGGATTTCTTTTTTTCCTTTTTTAGTTTTAAGAATGAAAATTATTAAAATACCCTTAACCTTAAAACTTAGAATCCATGATATATAAGGATATTTTTGTCTACTAAAACCCGGTACACATTGCTAAAATGTACCAACTGAAAAACAGGCGTACACGCGTTAGCAAACCCCTTATATATATATATATATATATATATATATATATATATATATATATATATATATATATATATATATATATATATATATTTGTATAATTTTATGTAAATTCAAATAATATTTTCATTTTGATAATTATTTTTAATTGCAAATACATTTTTACTTTTGTAAAATAGAGTGGAAATATATGATTATATTTCTACTAGTAAATAATAATATCAATGGTATGAGTAGAAGAGAAAAAATTATCTACCTTCCTTTTCTAAAAATTCACAAATTGAAATATTGTTCCATAAATTTAAACAAAAAATATGTTTATTTCTATTATTGTTTAGAAATAAAAAATATTTTTAATAGAATTTTTTTTCTTGATTATATGCAACATCTGGTAAAAATATTTTTAAAAAATATCTAGAAAATAAAGAAAAATATTGAATAAAAATTATTTTCAATTAGTTGGAATTACTCATAATATATGTAAGTTAATGATAAAAATATAAAAATTCGATGCTCAGAGTTACAGTTAAAGCTTCACAAATTTTTTTCAAAAGTATATTTTTTTTCATATGTAAAAATTGAACATATGCCAAGAATATAAAAAAGCAGGAATTATTTTAAGATTTTTATGCAATGAATAAATTTAAGTTAATTCTCATTTTTGTGTAAGAGTTTAGAAAATTGTGTTTTAAAAATGATATTGTGTTTAA
Organism: Vigna umbellata; assembly: GCF_029865625.1. Lineage (NCBI taxonomy): Eukaryota > Viridiplantae > Streptophyta > Magnoliopsida > Fabales > Fabaceae > Vigna > Vigna umbellata. Next base: position 26,246,125 of record NC_142171.1, on the reverse strand, counting down.
AATTGTTAGATTCAATTATTTTAATATTAAAATTTTAAAATATAAACCGAGTTTTTCTAAAATATTTCATTATCTTAAAACATATCATTTGTTTAAAATTATTTTCTTTAGAGTTTTTCCTCTTCTCTTTAGCTTTTCTCATTGTCGGTTCATCTATTTGAAGATTGGAAACTGTTAAGGTGATATATGCGGCGAGTTCTTCACTTTCATCCCATCTATTTCTTCAATTGAGTATGTTGGTTTTATGTCCATTTTCTTGGTTCGTTCATTCTTTCTTTGCATATGACCCTTTTTGGCTTGCATGTAATGTTTGAATTTTCTTTGTTAATCTCTATTAATCAATGGACCTAATGGTGTATCTTGATTGTGTTTGTGTTGTTTCTAGGGGTAGATAAAGTTTTCTGTGTGTTTGAAGGTGTTTTAAGGGTTCTGATCATTCTAGTTTGCCTCTCAAATTGGAAGCTTAAGCGTGCATTTTTCATGTGATTGATATACTGTAATTGATAATTATATGCTTGTATGGCGTTTTGTATGTATGATTGAACTCTATGAAGAAGAATTTATGAGTGGAATTGAAATTAGGATTATAAATTGGTTACTTGAATTGCGTTATAAAATTGAGAATTTTTGTGTGACTGATATTGTAGAGGATGTTGTTTGAATCATTGAATGTGATATTATTTGAATTGAGCATCTGTGTTGGCTGTTGGACTGAAATTGCAGGGCTAGTTAGCATAAATCTACATAATTATGTTCTTTAAAATCATGTAGACTTGTTAGGTGATACTCGTTTAACGAAGTGAAATTCAGAGAACTACTGACTTGGTGGTCATTGAATGAGAATGTACTCATTGGGTGAAACCAAATTTTTTTAACACAATTACAAATTAATCTAACATTTAAATAATATTAAATCTCATTTGGTTTTATCTTTTTTAACTAAATCTTTATATAATGATAGATATGTTTAACATGAATTTATTTGAAAGTAATATTAAATCTCTAACTAATTTTTTATTCATGACATCTAAAATAAAAATAAATGAAATATAATAATAAATGAGAGAATAGATGTAACTAATATCAAATAGAATAAATTTTTCGAATAGAAATTTTTTTATATAATATTAAAAATAAGTTGAAATTGAATTTATTATTATAGAATTAACTTATAAAATAAAAATTATTTTCATTCATATACTAAAAATTAATCGTATATCTAAAAGATACTATAAGATCCTATTCTACCATATTTTTTTTCTTTCTTATAGAAAACCCTACACACAAAATGTCATGTTAATTGTCATTTTTGATAGTTCTTTCTTTCATTTCCCATTCACCTATTTCCTTCTCTGCCCCCAAACCTAACATGCCAAAGTACTTATTTTTGCTTAAAGAACAAATTATATATTTTAATATTTCAAAACCACTTATGTTTTAATATTTTGAACCCTAAAATGTATTAAAAGTTTAAATTTGATGGTCGATATTATATTTTAATAATAAAAACTGATTGAATAATGATAATTTGATAAAAGTTAAGAAATGTTTATACATTTAAGAGTGAATAATTAATTAATTAATTTACTTAAAATGATGGTTGGCAATTTGCAATGAATAGTTTTATCTAAATCAGGATTACTAAGGGTGGGATCAAGAAAAATAAGTTCATTATTAGTTTCATCTACATTAGTATTTTCATAGATAAGATTAGAAGGTATATCTAAAAAGCTAAGTCGAATCGGTGGGAAAGGCTAAGTATGATCAGAAGACACTATATTATTCAAAAAAGAAGTGTTCATATTTAGGATTGACTTACTTCTTGCATAAATATAATTTTATAATTTTGCCATGGAATCATTTTCATGCCATACCTAATTCATACACACATCCATGTTTACCATTCAGAAAGCATTCATATGTATTAAAATTATATATCATCATAATGTGTGAATAACTACCATACATTAATATTCAAATTGCATTTCATGAAGCATCATATGTATCATTAAATTCACCTATCATAAATATATACAGAAACATGTTCATAAGCCATAAATATTAATTTTCTTATTAGATAATCAATTATCAAGTCTGATAATCGATTATTCCCGAGAATTCTAAGCAAAGACAACAATACTTACTAAAATAATCGATTATCAAATCTGATAATCAATTATTCTTGTCAGTTTTTGACAGCAATATGATTTTTCTAATTTGGTTACCTCCAATACATATCAAAATAACTAAAAGTGTATCATTGACACTAAAATTGATTGAAAATTATGTTTATATCCAAAATTGAATACCATTTTGCTTATTTGGCTAGAAATGAGATGTACCATGTCAACCACGCTTCAAAACTCAAGATATTAGATTTTACAAGTTACGAGTCATATTTTTGGTGCACTGAGATGTTAAACAAGTCTTAAATGACCTCAATATAGACTCCAAACACCAAGTTTATTTCTACATTGATTCCTTTAGAGTTTCACCAATTAAAATTTCCTTTTTAACCAATTTCACAGTTTTTTACCCATTTACATATATAAATACATATGACAGTAGATTAAACGCACTACAAATCAGATTTTTGTAAACTAAAGGCTAAACAAGTCTTAATTTCCATCGAAATAGAATTTACATATCAAGTACCTTCGTAGACCAACATCGTTAGAATTCTCCTTGTCAAAACCTCCAATTTTAGACTAGAAACCAACCATAATTCTCACATTGCATTCTTCAAACATCTAACACCAATTACCACCCATATATATACCATCAAATCTATCAACTTAAAAGATCAAAACAAGTAACAATTAACCCGCATTCACAACAATACCTTTTCAATTCAAATAACACACATAATTTAATTTGAAGTAATTATACCACAACCCAATAGAATCTCAAACAAATTCAATCTCTTAATCGAACTCAAAACCAATTCCAATAATCAAAGCAATAAAACAATAAAACATAGGTATTTAGCTTCTTTTACGTGATAGGAGCTTAAACAACTCAAAAAAACCTAAAACCGCTTCCTCATCTCAAAGAGTTTTATCTGCACCTACCAACCACAGAATCATTATCAGGGTACGTGGGTACGTGGTTAGAACCACTAATAATCAGAGAACATATTAGAAAACTAAAAAGACATATGCGATAGACCAAACCTCACATGCATGGAAAATATGTATAACTTAAGAAAAAGTAGAAACTAATTTACTCCTTTACAAAAACAAATCAACTAGATTAGAACACCTTGCTACAATGATTACTTTGGTACTCTCTGATCTTCAAAAAGATAACCTAACAAATAGAATATCTAGCTAAAAAAAAGAAACTTTAAAAGAATTATTTTTAAAAATATAATATGATTTAAAATGATAAAATTTGCATAATAAATCTTTTATTTAGAATTTCAACCATTAACCTTAAAATATTCGAATCTTACTGCTTAAACAACACTACTACTCCTGAAAAAATAAAATTATGAGTTCTTACAACATTTGTATGTTTACAAAATTTATTGTGTGTGTTTTTTCGTATGATATATTTTGCATCGCGTTAATTTTTTACATCTTTTGTATTACTTTTATATTATCAACTCTTCACATTTTTTAATAGTTTAAAAATTATATTTTTATAAAGTCTACTCAATAATTTTTGTATTCTCATTTTTTTTTTCTTTCTAGATAGTCTCTTATTTAAATTTTTTTACATTATTTATTAAATGCCTCATTTAAAATAGAATTTAAGTGCTTTATTTTAATTAACTCAGTCTTTATTTAAAATAATTATATATAATAAACTTTATTTAAAAATATATAAATAATTTAAATACATTTTTATTGTAAAAAAAATAAATTATTATTTGATTTTATAAAATAACATAATTATATTAAACTATATTTGTATTTGGTTTAAACCCTTTAGTTGTCCCTATTTACGTGGGATTTTTCCATTTTGATCCCCTCCTTATTAGAATCTCCAATTGAGGTCCTTAAAAGTGTTAATTTGAATCAATTGGGTCTCTGCTGTTAAATTTAGTTAAGGAGGTTAAGTTTGTGCACAAGTGAAAGGTTGATGTGTCTATTTTTTAAGACGTGGCATGGCGAGAGTTGAAACGTGACATGGTGAGACCTGAAATTTGGTAAAATGTAATAATTTAATATTTATGTGGTTAAATGAAGAAAAATTATCTTTCCCAACAGCAGAAACCATTTAACATTCAGATCAAATTGATCCGCCCATAAATTCTCTCTATCCTAAAAACAAACCCAACAACCCATTTAACATTCAAATCAAAGCTCATAGAACTGTTCTTCTTCAAGACATTCTGCATCATCGGACTCCACCACAACCTCATCCACGAAACCCATCTCCCCCACCGCCAAGATCCTCACCTCTTGCAACGGTGGCGAAATAGGGGCTTTTTAAGGTGATTTTGGTGGAGGGATTTTGGGAGATTCGGGTTTTGGACTTGATGCTGGTGTAATATTTGGAACCTTTTTAAAAGGAAAAAAAGGAGTTCATCAAACGCTAAAAAATCCACAGTTAATAAGTTTATGCATAATCTGATTATTTTAGAAACCACTATACATTTTAGAAACAAAAAGAAGAAAATCCCAGAGAAATTTAGTGTAAAGAAACCTACTTTTATTTAATATGAGGGAAACCCAAATGCTGAAACTTGTAGAGATGAACATCAGTAGCAAAGACTAGACCTTTTGTTTAGACTTACATAACCCTCTTCGCATTCTTCACTTTACACTTGATAATTTTTCTTTTTTTTAAGTTTTCATAGTCTTCTTCCACCTGCATCTTCATGCATCAAAGTTTTCAGAGTCTTCTTCCACCTACAAAAATACAAATACGATATCGGGGACGATGTCGGTGGCAATGGAAACGTGTAATAATTTTTTTGGATAAATTATCTTAAATTAGATTCAAAGATAAATATTTTAGAAGCAGCTTATTTTATATCAAGTTATCTTAAATTTGATTCTCTTTAATATATTTTCTTCACAATTTTTTTTTAATAATTTTATTCATTTTTATCCATTACATAATGAATGTCTCACTCATTTCGCTTCCTCTGTGTCTCTTTTCACTCCTGGTATGCGCTTATCAGCATTCCAATCGAAAATATGTAACCACAATCTATTTAAATAATCAGACTGATTAATTTAAAACAAATTATGTTTCGACCGGATCTGGTGGGACCCTGTTAAAACACTCACAAACGATGAAGATTGGCGGACGGATGATTTCGCATGCAACGGATCAGACGGACGCTTGATGGCGGACGGCTGATTTCTCACCAGCTGAAGCAGGTCGAGCGACTCTGGCGCTTGGGAGCACTAGGAGCTGACGAGAACCGGACAGACACTGCTGAATCCCACGAACTGAAGAAGACCGGGCCAAGACCAGACGGACGATTACCTCTTGGCCGAGGGTTGGACGCGCTGGGAAGGGTTTCTCCCTATGCACTCCAGGTGGTCGTCCTCCTACTCCAAGTCAGGCGGTCGGGTACCTGTCAAAGGCACTCCGACGCTCAAGTCAGTAATATGACAGAGCGGTCTGTGATGCATGAATATATTGCATCGTAAGGAATCTCTCTTGAACTCATACCTGGAACCTTTATTTATACTGATTGTAATGAGCTTTTACCTTTCGCGGGCATAATAACGGCCCAATCATATCTTAATCTTCGTTAAGGGCTTTAATGAGTCATTAGCGTTTAACCGTGTAGTCGACCAAGTGCGGGTCGGTTGGGAAGGACGGTCGGCCAGGGATGTCAATCTGGGTGGGCGGCCATCTGGTTCCGCTATCCGGTCACACTAGACGCACAGTCCTGATTGCCGACCTGGATGGACGTTCAGTTCATGAATGGTCAACCTTGGAGGGTCACTCGGTCCATGTGTGGTCGGACAGCGTTAACATGGACGTTCGGCATTGTCGGTCGACATAGATGGACGACCTTGGAGAGCCACTCGTTCTATGTACGGTTGGCCAATAGGTCAGTCCTAGATCGGACGTGCGGTCTTGATTGTGGTCGGGTGGGCGGCCTTGGAAGACCGTTCGATCTATGAAAGCTCGGACAACGTTCGTTTGGACGCTCGGTCTCGATTGTGATCTGGGTGGGCGGCATTGGGTTATCCGCTCGCTCGACCTATGTGTCGAGAAGACCGGTTGGTACAAATTATAATATATATATATATATATATATATATATATATATATATATATATATATATATATATATATATATATATATATAAAGTAATTTGACTTAAGTAAAAGCAAAGCAAATAGGTAAAAAGTAAGCAAATAATATGCCCCTTATTGAATTAACTGAAATGAACACAACACTACAGACCCAACTCTGAAACAAATATTATGCAGGGACTGCGATCCAACAATACATGACGTTTAAGATAATGGTTCAAGACATGTCTTCGATATCCGAACCGTATTATAGTGCTAACTATGTCTCATACATAGATGGAACTACCTACTGAAAGAAAAACAACATGAAAGAAGAATTCCAAGCTTGAAAAACAAGAGGAAATCTAGAAAACGAAAGGGCATCATCATGACCATGGATCCATTGAATGGATCAGAAAAACCCCCCAGCAGGAGTAGGTCCAGGTCCATATCCTCCCATCCCCATGTTATCGAACCCGTGATGCTGCTGTTGCATGATGGTTACATCAGGGAACATATAGCTCTGAAGCATGGTAGGGATGGTCTGAGCAGTGAACACCTGAGGAGGCTGTGGCTGAAGTTGATGCTGAGGCACGAAATTGGCAGAGGAAGAAGCCCCTGGTTAAAACTGATGACCCTGGTTCACAGCACTCTGAATCATTGACGTCCAAACTCCAATCACAAATCTTCAAAGTCCTAAAAGCTCTAATGAAGGGTGTATCTTCTTCGCTAAAGACTTTGTTCAAGCTTCCTATGCATTCTTCTTTCAGATTTGTAATCTTAAATTCAATTTGTTTGAACCCTAAATTCCATTTTAGATTTTCCTAATTTTATATTATTATGTAATTACACGCATAATGTTACGTTTAAACTCTAAACATGTCACGTTTCAAGAAAAAAACACCTAATCCTTCCACGTATGCAAAAATTTAACTCCGTTAACGAAATTTAATGGCAGAAGCTTAATCGATACAAATTATCACTTAAAATGACTCAATTAGAGATTCTAATAAAAAAGAGATCAAAATAGGAAAACCTCACATAAATAGGAACAACTAAGGCTCTGTTTTTTTTGAGTGTTTTGAGTGGATTTGAGGGAGTGAATTTGAGAGGATTTGAAGATAAATTTTTTTGTCGTTTATTTGAGTAAATTTGAAAATAAACAAGAATCAATTTGGAAATAAATTTTTTAATTTGTCACGTCAATACAATTTTATACTAATTTTCACAAATTTTATTTTCAAATTCACTCTCATTTACCTTCAAATTCACTCAAATAAATAACAAAAAAATTTATTTTTAAATCGACTAAAAAAAACATTACCTAAAAGTTTAAACTTTATATTTTTGTAATCTCAAATATATTATAATTTTTAAACCCGGGCATTTGTCCGGATATAAATACTAGTATTTATACATTTAAGAGTGAATAATTTATTTATTTATTTAAAAAGATTGAGGGCAATTTGCAATGATTCTGTTGTGTAGGTTGGGATGTGAAGAAAGCCCGCACGTGCAAGGGGCAGGAGGGTAGTGGCTGACCGTGATGTACGGGCAGCTGTTGTGGGTCCGGAAGACAAGGACAGGTGAATAGAAGCGCCAGCAAGACATGAGTCAGGTGGGCCCCACTTCGATGGTCCTTGTCTCCTTCTCTTTCTCTGTGGGTCCCTTGCCCCGTCAGCTCCATGTTTGCTTTTCTCAACCTTTTTCTTCTTCTTCTCACTATCTTCATTCTTTTTTTCTCTTATTTCTCAATACTATTGTCATACTTAATCTAAATTATTGGGAAAGAAACACAACATTTCTCATATCTTCTTTTCAATCAATAGAGTTTTTATTATTTGGAAAATTAATAATTGCCTCTTGTAAGATTCATTTCATCATATTTTATAAGATTTTAATTTACTTTTTTTTAGATTTTATTTGAGCATATTCATAGTAAATATAAAAAATCATTAAGATAACGACAAATTCAAACAATATTCATAATAATATATTTCATTTTTTTTTACATCTTTTCACTAAAATATTCGTCCTTATAAGTTCATTTTAGTTTTTTTATTTGAATTTTATGATTTTTCTAGATAGTGATTTTTTTATATTTTAATTTATTTTTATTGTGGTGCATGATTTTTTTTAAAATTTACTCTGATGCTCATACTCTGAATAATATATTATTTAATTATTAATAAACATATTCATATTTTTAAAATAAAAATGTGTTTTTTATTTTATTTTTCTTGATGTTATTTAAGATTGAAAAACATATATTTGATGCTATCTAAATATATTTTAATCTCACAATACTTAACTTTTAGTTATACTCTATGTATGATCTCTAATTAAAGAATTTTTTAACATAAAAATGAATGGTCATAATGAAAATGTTCTTAACATTATAAATGATACTTTTTAAAGAATGATTTATTTTATTAGGGTATCAATACTCTCAGCAATAAATAATTACCTAAATGTGTGTCCCACCAATTTAATGTTTGAAAGCTTCAAACCCTAGAAAACCATGCAATTTATATGGTAAAGCAAAAATGTTGTATTATTTGAATAGATAACGATATTTTGATGATATTTTTTTATAATATTTTAATATTATTTATATGTTAATATTTAATTTTAAATTAATAAATAATACGTAAATGAGATTAAAATATTGTAAAAAAATATTTTCAAAAATTATTCCATTTGAATCGAAAATGAAGTGTTTTTATTCATGGAAAAATAATTTATTTATTTGGTGGAAAATTATGAAATCCCACTATGAAATTTCAGTCTTACACTATTTTATGATTATTCTAGAAATGTGGGAAGTGACGTGCTGTGTAAAGAAAGAGGCATAAGTGGTAGATGGGGCCATGCACAGCATAGATATCATGAGTTTGTTTGATTTTGATGCGATGGGAGTCACACAATTACCTTTATGCCCTTTCTCTTACATGATTTTCTCAACTTTTTCAAAAGCAAAAATGTGTCTTTTGCCATTATCAAATCAAATTCCATGCACATTTTCAAAAGCTCTCAACCTTTTTTATTATTATTATTATTATTATTATTATTATTGCTTTCTTTTTCCAATTCAATGCTCACGTTCCAAAGGAATCTCAAACTCCAACAATAACAAAATTATTTAATTTATTAGTTTTAAGTATTTGATAAAATTAGTTGATATCGTTTTTTAAATGTAAAGAAATTTTTAGTTAAAAATGATTATTATATAATAATAATTATGATGTATTTATTCTTTTATTCTTTTTGTTTAAATTATTGTTATCTTAAACTTTGGATTAATTATATTTTTCATTTTCAAACTAATAAAAAGATTATATTTTATTTTTAAAACAAAATTAAGAAAAAAAGTATTTAATTTATGTATTGTATCAAATTATGTAAAGTAATAACTAACATGTGTTTTTCATCTGAAAAAATTCAGTAAAAAAAGACTGCAATATAATTTTCAAATTTATTTGGAGAACGTTTTAGTTACTTTCATAAATTATGAGAATAAGTATTTTATAATAAGTTTAGAAACGAAACAATTTTTTATAAAATAGTTTGGAGATAAAAAAAATATACTTAACTCTTAATTTTTTTATAATTTTTAATATAATTTTCATATAATTAACATCATATAGTTATTTTTATTTATAATATTAAACAATTTTATCTAAACCATATAAACCAATTAAAAGTTATGAGTTAACAAAAAATACAATAATTAATATTTATAATTGAAAACTCAAAATGGTAATAATTGAAAAAGAAATTAAAAAATATTAAAATATAAGGGCTAATGATAAAATAAAAGAATCATAAGTTATAAACTAAGTGAAATCATGTATACCTAGGTTAAAGTTTGTCAAACAAATTACTATAGTAAACATTTTTATATTAGGGCAAAAGACATTTAAATAGTTGTTTAAGGTTTTTTATAATCCTTTATCAAAGGCATGTGTAATAACATAAAGAACAAAGACCTAAATCTTAGGAAGCAAAAGAAAGATTCTCATTTTGTAGGGTTTGATTAGGGTATGACAGAAAATCTTGCAATTTCATCATATTTAAATTACTTCACATTTCATATTTTCCAAGTGCCACGTTCTGTTCATCCCAGAAAGTACACTTTAACTTTATTTATAAATAAAAATAACGATAATTTAAATAATAACATTTTTTTTACAATATTTTAATCTTATTTATATATTATGTGATTGATCCAAAATTACAGACATTAATAATAATTATAAATATAATAAACCAATTACAAAATAACATATAAATAATAATAAAATGTTATAAAAAAATATTATAAAAATATCATTATTCTGTTATCCTATAAATAAATTCAGAAAACAAAAACGAATGCAACAGTGAAAGGATTCTCTTGTCCTAAGAACAGTCCAAGTGAAGAGAACCTTGTGGAGACATCATGCTTTATTTATTTATTTATTTATTTGTTTATTTATTTATTTAGTCTTTTTGCCATTAGTTCATGCCAGACCAGACCAAATAAAAGTTGTCTGTCTTTATTCAAAGAAATTTTATGTCAATTTAATTACAATAAATAATATTACGTACATAAAATTGATAGAATAAATAGTTCAACTTAGATCTGCTATAGTAAGATATAATTTTCTGGATATTGAACCTAATATCAAAGTAAAATTTTAAATTTTATTTTTTATATAATATTTTTGCTTTAAAACTGTATATGTAATTTCTTTCATTAGATATTTGTTATATTTATTCTATTTATTTAAAATTAAAGTAAAGTTTAAAAAAAAACAATTAGCCTTTAATCTTACTCAAATAATTGATATAAAAAATAGTAATAATGAAATATAAGTTGAATCTATATAAAAAGATTGAGAAATATTTCTATCTAAAACGCTTAACTTTTTAATCTTTAATATATTGTGAAACTTAAAATTATATTTCAATTTTTTATCTTAAATTAATTTTTAGTTCAATAAACTAATATATTAAACAGTTAAACATAAAATATTAAAATATTAATTAAATTGAATTTAAGAAACATGATGAGACACATTGAAATAGAGAGTTAAAAGGTAGCCCAACCCATTTTGGAGTGTAGTACAAATACTCATCAGAGGAAGGACCAAATATTAAAAAGGTTATTTAAAGTGGAAAAGGTCTCTTTGGGAAAAGGCGTGTTTGTGGTATAACTTCTCACAAAGTTTCAAGTTTAAACTTCATCACGAATTAAGTTATTATTACGATGGTTAATAATTCAGTCAAAATTAAAATTCCCATGCATTTAAAAAGGAGAAAAATAAATAATATAAATGAGAAAAATAATAATTAAAATTTTGAGATGAAAATGATATAATATTTTTTTTACATATTTTTTCATAATTTATTATTGTCAAACTCTTTTAATTCTTTTCTCCAGAAAAATTCAACAATTGTGTTGTGATTGTTTTGTTGTGATAACTAGCTCGAATAACTATAAAAATGGCATTGTTATTTCTCGCGTATTATTGAAATATTAATCTATAATTTCTTGGATTTTTCCTCTAAAAAAATATAAAATAAGTTAAAAATTGAATATATTATATTAAGTAAATATGAATATTATACAAAAGAAATATAAAATTTATTGTTTTAAAATTTTAAACTAAAGATAATATTTTAGTCTTCTTTTTATAAGTTTTTTCAAAGTTTATCACTGTTGCATCTTTATAATATTTTTCTTCGAAAAACTAATAATAATATTAAATTTACTGATTCGAGTTGGTGTAACATTCATTTTTAGTAGTATAAAGCTACTAAAATAAAATATTACATTGATGATAACTTACCAATAATTACAAACTTCCATTGAAGGAGAGCTTATACTTTGAAGAATAAAACTCTATTTATAATTGCAGCTATCCTCTCAATCTCATGTTAAAAAGACTGAAAAGACATCTCCCGAAGCTCACACATCATTAAGATGATCATTGCAAAAGAGAAAACATACACAAAGACAAACAACATAAAAGCAAGGGTAAGCTAGTATATAAATAAAGTCTCAGATAATAATTTAGTTTAACAATTAATAACATTCAAGAACAAACAATTCATACAACCACAAGACCACTATATTCACTTATCCGGATATAATGCTGATATAGACTACTACAGGCATGCACCCATGATAGTATTTATACTCTGCAGAGTTATAAACAAGGGTAACTCGACATACTCACCATGAGGTTAATCTTCTACTCCTAAAACCTAGAGGGCTTGGGTGAAGACCTCCTGTCATTCTCTCCGCCACCCCATCCAACTCTACATAAGTTAAATGGTTGGTAGAATATCAGGATACCTGAGTACCACAGTCTCTCTATCAAGCATTCTCTTACAACTTGTTAGAATATAAAATCTCTCCTTGAGATTCTTCACATAACACACTTTTTCTCATTTTCATTACACACCACTTTCATTCTCATATAAATCCTATATTTATATATACATTGCATACAACACAAGAATCCATTTGAAACCATATACATATAACTTTTCACTTTTACAATAGTTCACACAACACTTTGATATCTTCGTCATACATTTCATCCAAGCATAAGAAACCATGCAACATTTATGAAAGAAAGGAAAATAACCTAGACCAGTACCCCGAGAATACCCAAAACATAAAAAAAAGTAACCCTACTGACTACCGCTCAGCGCCACAAACTTGCGCTCAACGCCAGCGAGACAGAGAGCTGGCGCCCAGGCTGATGCTCAGCGTCCTGTTACCCGAGAGCTGACGCCTAGGCTGGCACTCAGCACCATGACAAATCCAATCCCTCTTTTTATTTGACCTTGGACGCTTCTCCCCCAACTTCTACTACTCCCTAAGACCCTATAAATGCTAAGAAACTTCAGAAAACACACCTCTAGCTCAAATTGACCATTCCAAACCAAAACAACTTCTCTAAGCTACCCAAACTTATTTCCAATTCTTCTAACAACCATTTCATTTCAAAAACTGCATAACCATGTTTTGATTGACTTAATAATGGACTCTAGATTCACCAATTCCACCCAAAATCACTCCCTTAGAAATTCACTACCTAAAACCCCTCTTTTTGACCAAAAACCAAGCAAAAACAACCTCACAACTCTCTACTGCATAATAAACCAGATTTTTCTGGTTTGACAACTCTCACAAGTTCTAATATACCTATTAGCACCCTCCAACACCTCAAATTGCTCACCTCTTTGATGTTACAAAATCTCACCATGCAAAACCTCAATTTTAACCAAAAACACTTAAGAACTCATCCTAAAGGCACTACTAATCATTATACACTATACTTTTCTCATTTGACAGCTTAAGCAAGTCCTAAATAGTCTCCTAATACAACTAGTTAAGACAGTCCCCACTGCTAAACATAGTCCCCACTGCTTACCTCAAATTTTCACTAGTTAAAACCTTCTTTTTACACTAAATATACCTCCAACTTCAACATTGATTCCCTACTTATTTCATACCAGATTTTCTTTAATCTAACACTTCTAATAAGTCCAAAATGATCTCATAACCAAGATTAACCAAGAATGACTAGAAGAATCATGATTACACATGCAACAGTACTAGGTTATTCTAAAACAAATTTGGGAACGGAAGAAGAAAAATGAGTCGAAACTTACCTGCTCTATTCTTGAAATTGATCGGCTACAAAATTAAAGACCTTGACGCCGTGAACGTAAAGACACCTCCGGTTCGTCAAACAGATGACTTAGGAGCAAGAATACTTAGAGAGAAAGTAGAGAACTCTAGAAAAGTGATTTCTAGAGAGATATGTTTTAAAATAATGAAACTTGTTTATAACAATTCCTTTTATATTAAAACCTTTTAATATTAACATAATGGAGTCTCATTATTTTTAACTCCTTACCACTTCTAAAATACCATTTTCTAGGTGTTCACAATGACCATTGATTCATAAGAGTATTATATGAATTAAGTTAAAAATAATATTTAATTTGTTATATACATTTATATATAACTTATTAATGTCAAGTTTTCTATGATTATTCAAAGCAAAAATTTTAAAATAAAAATTTATCTTAAAAAGAGAGGCAGGTTCTAATTAGACAATTGTTTGGTTGGTCAACAATTAAAAATGATAAATACTATAATTTGTTTCGATATTATTCTCTCGAATAATTCAAAACAAGAATTTTGTAATAGAAAAATTTATCTAAGAAACAACTGTATTTTTTGTTTTTCTAATTAGTCTATTATTTGGTTCACAACGAAAGAAGAAACAACAAACACTATAATTTATTTAATTAGTTAATCTTATTGAACATTTATGTTTATATAAACAAAAAAAACTCAACATTTTAATTATATACTTAAGAAATAAAATTATTCTGGTGCACTTGGATTGTCCCCACCAATCAACTTCTCTGTTAACACATCACATGATTCATTTTATTATATTCATTCATCAAAATTAATCACTTCTACAATTCATGATTATTTTTATGTCATTATTCGTGTTTATCATTTAAAAATTTCTATAATATTTATAATTATTTTGCTCTTTAAAATAGATAAATAGTCCATAAAATCTTAAAATAACAATATATTTTATAAAGGTAAAAATGTTAAATCTTAATTAACAACTATATGTGTGTAAATGAATTAGATTATTTTTTATGTGAAATCCAAATAAAAGCTATTTAGTTTTTTAACTCTTATGAAGGAAAGTTATACCTTTTATGATAAAACATGTGTATAAGTAGGTAGTAATATGTTTAAAGAAATATTTTTTTTATAAAAGAAATAACATTTAAAAGAAAACAGTATTAATGTAGCAGTTGACTAATTTTTCAAGTTTAGCAACTTGAAAATATTCGAAGAAGGTAGAAACATTTGTGTTATAAGAAAAATAGAAAATAGGGTTAAAAAAAAATAACATAGTATTAATATAATATTAAAGGCTCATGATTGGTGGAGAGTAGGAGCATAGTTTGCAATGTGCACTACCTTATATAATCCAATTCAAGTGAACCTCCCATTATATAATAGCCATTTTTCTTTGGTTCCATTCCTGCATTTTCTAGCTTCTTCTTCTCTTCTCTCTCAGAGTTTTTCATCTATGGCTACTTTTCCTTCTCCTCCTTCACCTTCTTCTTCTTCCTCGATTCCTTCTCCAAGATCTAGCATGTTTTACTATGCTAGAAGTGAAAACCACTATGAGGAACCTCACTTCCTTCAAGCTTGTTTTCTTTGCAGAAAACCACTAGGCCAAAACCGTGACATCTTCATGTACAGGTTAGGTCAATTCAGATCACTCAATCCACCTCTTTCATCTGTTTCACCCTACCCCAGATGCTGATTCTTCTTCATTCCTTCAACTTTCAATGAAAAAATTTCATCTTTACTCTGAATTTCCATGTGGGATGCTGTGTTCTAGACCTTTGTTCTCAGATCTAGAATAAAGTACCTGCAAGATTTCTCTGGCTGGACTAATCGAGACTTGTTGATTTCTTTTCAGCTGATTTAATTCAATCAGTAAGTCCAAAGATTTACTTTTTATTGTTGTTTTGTGTTAGATTGATTGAAATTTTGTGATTTGTTGAGATTTGTGATGAGGGTTTTTGTAACTGTTGTTTATGCAGAGGGAACACACCATTTTGCAGCAAAGAGTGCAGGCAGGAGCAAATAGAGATTGATGACGCAAAGGAGAAAAGTTGGAAGCTTTCTTCCAAAAGGGGTGTGAGACAATCAGAGAACAGTCAAAATAATTCCACAACAAATAAGGCTGTGAGAACAGGCACAGTGGCAGTGGCATAATCAAGGAACAATCCATGACATGATGATGATGATGATCATGATTGTGATTGATGAAGATGAGTGGGGAAAAGGGTCTAATTTTTTTTGAAGTGAAAAAGATGGAATGGAGAATTCCAAAGGAAGATGATGAAGTGCAACCAATAATCCATGAAGATTCTGATGAAACCGGGATGAATCTTCTCTGTCTTTGTAAAGAAAAAAGTTGGGTTTTTTTTTTTTTTTCATTTGGGAGAAAAGAAATACCCAAACAAGAATTTTTGGCTACTTTTGTTTCTTTTTGGTAATATTTGATTTGACCCTTTTATTTTTACTCTTTTTCTCTCGTGTTCTATAAGAAAAAGAAAAAACATCATGGATGAATTGATGAGATGGTGTTTCGCTTTCCCAAAATTTGAGAAAATGAAGAAAAAGCGTAGAAGATTCTTCATCCAAGATCTAGATCAGTGAACCTTGTTACATTCTTCCAAGAGCTTGTGTTCATGGCAAATTTTATTTTCCTTGGTTACTAAAAAATTATTTTCATATAAATCCAAATCTCAATCAAACCAATTTTTTTTTCTTCGATCTAGACAACCAACGATTATTTGTCCATATGGAAAGAGTTTGGATCCTTAAAATAGGCAACCTTTTGATTATATGTAGGAACTTTTGCAAATGAAAAAAAATGTTAAATATGAAAATGTTAAATATGAAGTTAATTAGTCAAATTTGGCATCTTTTTATTTCACTATAATGTTTTAGCAACCAAAGCTATATAATATGAATTCTCAACCGGAAAATTCTTTCATATAATATGAATGTTTCTTTTTTGGAAGTTAAATTTGATTTAATTTGACTTTATAAGTTTGGGTTCACAAACATTTTGATTGAAACTAGTACAAAATAACGAAGGAAGAGTCGAAACAAGGTTACAATTTTAATAAACCTAAAATTTTAAAGCTTCATACAAGAGCTTCAGGTGAATATCACTTAATATAAATTATTTTGGTAAGGGATTCTCATTAATGGAATATAATTATATATATATTGTTTTCTCAAAAAGATCACTTATATATGACTTCATTTTCACTAATGCAACTTTTCATGGAATAGTGGATGTTAATTTTTCAATGTCCAAGCTGACACCACCTTAGGGGTAGTGGTGTTTGTCAAGAATTGCATATCTTGTATACCACTTGTTTTTGGTGCTTTTATCAATTAGGAAGGAATCCTAACAAAACTCAAGGCACCTAGTTCATTTTATTTTACTTGCTCTAGATATTGCGACTTTCTCATTTTGAACAATGTTAATAATTGAAGACTAGATATCATTGTCATATTGAATATACTATCACAAAACAATTCTTTTTATTTATTTTATATCAGAATCGTTCAACGGAAATGCAGGTAACATAAATTTATATCTAATCAAATATCTTATATGTCCTAAATATAATAAGATTCGTTGTAAAATTTAGGTTAAATCATTTTATTTTTCTTTATTTTAGTTTTAGGAAAATCTTAAATCGATTTTTGTATTTCTATTTGTTTTAATTTAGTTTTTAATTTAAGAAAATTGATGTAATTAAGTGTTTGTCGTTAAATTGTCTTAAACGACTTTAAGTAAACAATGACTAAGCTTGTTGATACGGAGTTTTAAAAATTACGTGATTTGATAAAGAAGTATGTGATGTGGAATTTTGTTTTTATAAAATAGAAAAGTTTGAATATTTGATAAAATATATTTTGTGATCCAATTCAAATTATGGATTTATTCACCAAATTTAAGGATTGAAAAAGCAATCAACGAAATTAGGATTCAACACAATCAAACAAGTATTTTGTCAATTCAGATATCTTTTAGATGAATTGATCAATTTGATGAAACGAAAGTTTTGAGAGTTAGAGACCATACTAAACCCGAAGAGTTTCATTTGTATCCCAGATATTCTCAGTTTATGAAGATATCTAGCTTGTGAAACTATCTAACATGAACACGCTTTCGATCAGTCCCATAGTAGAGAGAAGAGGTCCTTACAAAATAAGGAAGCGAAACTTTTCCCACAACAACAATAATAAGTGTTGATTGTTGCTTTGCCTTAAAATAAGCAAGGGAAAAATGCTAAAATGGTTCACAAGGGAGAGATTGGACATGGGAAGCACCTAAATTTCTTTGTGGGTCAGAAAAATAGCTATTTAGTATAGTGTTTGGTGGTAAATTACATTTGTGACTTACTAAAGACAAGGTGAAGACAATTCCTTTATCAATGAAGAAGTAAATTGAAGAGTCTACAACATCTATTGAACTGCATTTCAAAATCAAATGCCAAGTATCCATTATAGATGTACACATCATCATCTTCAAAAGTTGTTTGACCCAATTTAACGACAAGGGCTTGATTGCATCAAAATTTTCAAATTAAACACCAAATTAAGACAGATAAAAATGCGGCGGAGACCATTTGAGATTTCCTTACAAAAATGGGGATGAATGAAATGATTTAACCTTAAATTTAATTAATTTTTGTCTAAATGAAAACTTAAAATACAAAAATAACCAATATTAATTTATATACAATGAATTGTAGTGTTATGAGAACCATAAATAATCTCAAGAATAGTAAAAGAACCAAAATACAACAAACTTTTAAGATACTATAAACACACTAGTGTAGGGAAGGGATATGACAATAATTGTTTTCAACAATGGGTATCGGTTCTATAATCGAAACATATTAAGACGAGGTAAAAAAGGGAGAATTTTTGTAAAATATACTTTTCTTCAAAAAGCTTGGAGACAATAAATAATTTTTGTATTGAATCTCAAACGGGAAACTAAGGCTAACTCAATACAACAATATTTTTAAGCATATAATTAATCACATATCCAACACACAAAAAATAAACAACATACTATAAAATTATAGGCTCATTTTGGAAATAATAATAAGAACCTGAGAGCGTGAAAGGAGAGCAACAATGGAAAAGGATGCAACAGTACCCGCATTTTGGAGAGCTACAAAATCCCCCACAGTGGTCCATACATGGAAACAAATATTAACAACATATTAACATGAGGAACGAACGCAAACACAAAAAAAAATGATGAGAATCACACTCACCATGGTGATAGAGACAATGAATGACGCAAACAAGGAATGAACGAGTGAAAATGTAGCGATGCAAAGACAACATGGAACAAAAGGTGTGGCGACAAAGGAGCAGTGACGATGACGATCATGTTCAAAGACGAAGGGAGTCAACGCACAATGATGGTGGTATTGGTTCGCAAAGGAAGGAAGAAAAAATTGTAGAAGTAGTAACTTCTGTTTCTTTCACAAATTTAACCCTAGGAAACATATGGCCATGGTTATTCGAATAACCAAAGCAATATCAACTTTATAACATCGATTATTCGTAAAATCGAAGCCTAAGAGTTGGTAATAAAATAAAAAAATTATAAATTTTAATGGCAATTTAAAAAATTTAACTATTCTTTTGGCCTCATTTGTTCATGAACCAAAGCAGTAAGCATATATGACATTAATTTTAAAAACAAAATGAAGCCATATGTCTTGTTCAGAAAAAAAAATGACAATTTTGAAATTTTAATCAACCTTTTGGCCTTGGTTTTTCAGAAAACCGAAGCATAAGATGCATATGGCATTGATTATTACAACTAACCAATGTCATATGTCCTACCAAACAAAAAAAAAAAGAGTTCTATCCTACCTTGACTGAGTTGTAACCAACCTTGTTGAGTTGTATCCAATCTTGGCTAAGTTATATCTGACCTTGGAAATTTTGAAATTTTAATGAACATATGACTTCGATTATCTAAAACCTAAGGACATAAGTCCTCTTCTGAAAAAATAAATAAAAAAATAGTGAGATTTTTGAAAAATTTTAAAAATTTTGACGCACTTTTCAACATCAGTTCTCTATTAATCAATGCCAAAATGGTTATATGGCTTCGGCTCTTTTTCAACTGAGGTTATATGTCATGTTCAAATAAATAAATAAAAAGCACATTTTTTGAAAAGTTTTGTAAATTTTGGCGCACTTTTTGGCCTTGGTCCTCTATTAACCGATGCCAAAGGGGTATATAACTTCGATTCTTTAGCAACCAAGGCTTATAAGTTCGTGAAATTTTAAAAAGAGTCACAACATCTTTATAAGTTTCAATTTCTACAAAATCGAAACATATCACCCCCAATTAGAAGGTTAATACTAGTGTAACAAAGAGATACGACGTCAGTTGTTCGAAAATTGGCAATTGTTTGAGAATCGGGACACATTAAGACAAGGTAAAAAGAAGGTGGGGGGTTGGTCTCGGTTATGAAGCAAAGCAAAAAGGTCAAGATTTTTGCTTCGGTTAAGAATAATCGAAGCACTAAACCGAAAATAAAAATTAAAAAAAAGTATAGGTTTTTGGCAGCGGTTCTACAATCGATGCCATAAATCCCATTTGAATTGAGATAATTATTTAATTTAAGGATCTTTGGCCTCAGTTGTACAACAATCGAGGCCATAGACCATTTTCTGCCTTGGTTTTTGCTATAATCGTTGTCTAAAGTTGACATTATTTTTTTAAATATCATTCTTGTTTTTATAACTTCCTACATCAACGAAATAGACCTGAATATCAAAATCAGTATCCACAACACAGAAACAAACTAGAATATATATTTCAAACAAAAACAAAATTATAACCCAAAATTAATGTAATGTACAAATTATGATATCCTAACGTATAAATTATTATATCCTAACAATTACATACTATTGTACATTTCTATTACATATTTTGTGCATGTTTTTTGTATGTAATGAATGAAGTTGTCGTGAATTAGAAAAGGAGTCCTGAATTTCTGCACAAAACACAATTATTTCAATTAGTGTATATGATTTCAAAACAATGGAGAAAAAAATTTGATTCAATGCAAATATTACTGCTTTCCAAGCAGTTGTAATATAAGCATAAATAATGGTTGTCATCTAATGCATTAGAAAGTAATTGCACTCATATGAGTCAGTTTGTCTATTACACTACAATAAATCATCATAATTATAAATAATTAAGGAACATCGCTGAAATAAATCAATTATAAGAAAGTATGGACTAAAATACAAAACATTGAGGGCCAATCATCCAATATTTTTAGCCTTAGCAGTTGTTTTCCTAACAACATCATATATGCTGCAATTGAACTATGAAAAAAAAGAATGTTTTAGTATACACTTATATCACAAAGAAAGTTCATAACATTGAGGTTCTTACTAAGCTATTACTTGTTTAAGATGTTTGGGGAATACTTGTGCAATGAGCAAAACCACACAACAATATTGTTCGGTAGGAAAACCACAAGTAGTTGCCAATGATGTCTCAATTGATAATGATTTAATTGTTATACTTTAAAATCATAGATGAAACTTACAAATTAACAAACTATACTTACTGAACAATATAAGGGACAAAATATATATCCTTCATGTGAAAAGAAGTTGGTGGCATATGAATTTTAAAACATGTATATTAAAATTTATATGCACCATAATAAACTGTGAAAAAATGATTAATCTTCTTAAATTGTCCAACCAGATAATTCAAGATTCAATACTTATAAATTATTAGTACCGTCTCTTCTTATATTCATTTTTTAAAAAAAAATGCATTTCTTCAAAAACCTTGGAGACAGTAAATAATTTTTGTATTGAATCTTAAATGGGAAACTAAGACTAACTCAATACAACAATATATTTAAGCATACAATTAATCACATATCCAACATACAAAAAATAAATATATTACAAAATTATAGGCTCATATTAAAAACTAAATTTTAAAGATAATATTAGGAATCTGGGAGTATGAAAGGCGAACAACAATGGAGAAGAATGCAACTACTCCTGTTTTGGAAAGGTACAAAATTCCACCAAAAAAATACAGTACTTGGACACAATACAAACCACATATTAGTTTCAGAAACAAAAGCAAACATAAAAAACAAAGAAAATCGCTCTCGTCACAACAAAGAAGATCAACGACGAAAGCAAAGAACGAACGGAGAGGTGGGGCAACGACGACAATGACTAATTAAAGGTACGACGACGTTGGAGTAGTGACAATGGTTGATGGTGTTCACATTTAGAGATGAAGGGAGACCACATAATGTAGCGACGTTGGTTCGCATAGGTGAAAGGAAGAAAAATAACTATAGAAGTGGATCCTTTGTGACATTTTGCAAAATTTTAACTCGAGAAGACATATTGCTTCAGTTATTTTGATAATTGAAGCAATAACACCTATATGGCATTGATTATTAGTAAAGCCAATACCTAAAGCCTGTAAATAAACTAAAAAATTAAATTTTTTATTAGCAATTTTGAAATTCGAATCAAACTTTTGACCTCAGTTTTGTGTAAAATTGAAACATAAATACTCTATGACATGAGATTTGCAAACAATCATGTAATATTTTAAAACTCTGAATTTTAAAAAAATTTATGACAACGGTTCTATAAATAACCAAAATTATAGATCTTATTTAGACATGTAATAATTAAAAATTATCAGTTTTGGAAGATCTTATGAAAGTAGTTCTGAGTTCAAAGAATAATTTAAATTGTCAGCTTTTTAAATTATTTTAAAGATTTGACACTCTTGTAAACTTCAGTTATTTTTTAACCGAAACCAAAAGTATATATAACTTTAATTCTTAGGTAAATTCAAGTCTATATATTCCCGAAATTTACAAAATTATTCGTTTTAAGATGTTAGAAAAGTAATTCTGTAATAGTGAAAATTGTACTAATGACAAAACAGTAAACAAATAATAAATTAGAAATACAAAATCAATTATTATTGAAATTTCCAAAAATAATCATACCCTAGTTAGATGTAAACGTGGATTTTACGTCAGAAGAATCTAAAAAATATTTATTATTTATAAATATGTCATTGGATTTTTTTAATTTATTTTTTAATCCGATATAAATTATATGACATGGACTACTAATATTTCAATCTATATATTTTATTGAGACGTATGCAATAGTCTATTTGAAAAATACCTCAAATAAACTTTAATCCTAGAACATTCTTCATTTAGCTAAAAATTTTCATGACAATTTTTGCTGCTATGTCTTCTCGAAAGTAGTTTTTTTTTTTTCTTCAGTCTTATCTTTTCCCATCATCAACATCATCCATATGTAATATATACATAATTCTTTTAGAAAAATAAATCACTAATTAAGAAAATGGGTTAAATATGTTTTTAGTCCCTAAATTATTGGCCGTTTCTGGTTTTCGTCCCTCTTTCAAAGTAAGGTACAATTTGGTCCTTATTCTTTTCGAAACGTTTGTTTTAGTCCTCAAAAACTAAACACGGTTTAAAAATTTGGTCCTCATTTAGCAACAAATGAAGACTAAAACCAAAGTTTCGAGGACTAAAACGAACGTTTCGAAAAGAATGAGGACCAAATTGTACCTTACTTTGAAAGAGGGACGAAAACCAGAAATGACCAATAGTTTAGGGACTAAAAACATATTTAACCCTAAGAAAATTAATAAAATCTTTCTACCATTATATATGATATGAAATTAAAATTTGTTGTAACCTATCACAAGTTTTAATAAACAAATGAACATGATTTGCCATCAAGAGTAGGACATGACAATTGAAGCTGAGGATGCAGCCAACTAGCTAAGCAAACAAGTCAATGATTCTAACTAAACTCACAAGATGGAGGAAGAAGAACGCAGTTGAAAAAGTGATGGTGTTCCATATTTTTTTTTTAATTTCTTTTTAGAATAGTTGACCCAAATTTAATGCATGGAAATTTAGCAGAAGGGAACAAAAGGAAAATGTGACAGGTAATTTAGTTTTATAATTTTTATTAATTATTGTTGTCAATTATTAATTGAAGTTGATGAATCTGCTTACCTAATTAATATCACAGTCAATTAGGTCTAACGTGTAGGCTTTTATATAATAATAATAATAATAACAGTGACATAATAAGTCAGTCACAGAAACGTACCAAACATTAAATTCATTTTAACTTCTCATCTGTTCATATGATAGAGACAAGGCCAAAGTTTTCAATTTTATACAAAAATGAATAATCTTTTTTAGGAAGATGTTGTCAATTTGTCAAGATAATGACCCTTGATCAATGAAAATACATCATGATTTCGAAGTTTGATTATGTGTTCGATCAATTAAATTGTAATTATTCTATTGATTTAGTTCTTAATTTGGAATGTAATCAAAGTATAAAAATTTGGATAGCTGA
This sequence comes from Vigna umbellata, assembly GCF_029865625.1. NCBI lineage: Eukaryota > Viridiplantae > Streptophyta > Magnoliopsida > Fabales > Fabaceae > Vigna > Vigna umbellata. Next base: position 26,221,809 of record NC_142171.1, on the reverse strand, counting down.
ATGATTCTAATAATGTTGATAGATTAGAATTTGGGTTTTTTCAAGTTTTTTTTTTATTTATGAATAAAAAAGTGATTTTTTATTACTATCAACAAAATTTTATATGCTTCGTGGTAGTGTGATGATGAGCTACATTCAAAGATAGTTATTCAATCATGAATTGAATTAATATGTATACAAAATACTAATTTGTGATATTTATTTCAAAAATAATATTTACAGCTTTTTTTTTTAGTTATTCACATGATAAAAGAAGTTGATATTAGTAGAATATAAAATGTAAAGGAAAACTTAAAATTTTGATTCTTGGGTTTGTCGAACTACATGAAAGCATACGCGTCTATATGATATGTTTGATTTAGAAAAATAAAATGAATAAGTAATGCAAGAAATTGTTAGAGTTAATAATGTGTTTGGATGAAAAATTTTAAAGAATAATTTATTTGTACTGAGAATTTAAAATACCTTACCAAAACAATATCTTAATTAAATTTTATAGGTTCATAATTAAGTATAGAAAGTTGTGTTTTAAAATTGATAGTATTTAAAATGATGCGATTTCTTTATTTTAATATTAAAAATCTAAAGTATAAATAAAATTTTATAAATGAATTTCATTATTTTAAAATATATTTTAATTTTAGAAATTTTACTTTAGAATTATCTCTTTTAATTCGTTCATTTTTGTAATATTGAAAACCTTGTCATTTTTTGATGGTAAGTTCATCATAATCAAACAAACAATTTCTTCAATAAGATAAGTTAGATTTTTATCCTTTTTTTGGTTTATTGACCCCTTTTTAGCTCACATGTAGAGTTTGTATTCTTCATGCTAGTCTTTGTTGATCAGTTATTTTAATTATATGTTATGATTATATTTTCGTTGTTTATAGGAAACTTTGAGCTACTATACATTAAAGAGTGTTTTAGAGATTTTTTAATTGTTGATCCCTGGTAAAAGAAGTTAGTTGTTTTAATGTGTAAAAGTTAGATATGTTAATTGAAAATGATATTTGTTAAATCTAATTGATTTGTATTTGAAATTGAATTGAATGATTTGATAATTAAATTAAGTTTTTTTAAGGTAGCTCGTATGTATGAAAAAAATGCACAAACTAAAAAAAGTAATATAAATCAACTCACATTTTTGTAAAAATTAATTGATTAAAGTAGAAAATCTTGGCTTCAAAGATCACTTATATGATTTTTAATCTTTATACAGATGAAAAGGGAATCAAAATTCTTAGCAAAAGGATACATAGCTCTAAAAATAAAAATCTGAAAAGATGGTATAGATTTAGATAATAAAAATTATTTATATAAGTCCTATTTATACTTTAAACTTTTGAACATTATAAATAATCAAGGTCCATTATTTAAAACACACTTACACTATTTTCTAAAGTGTTACTCTTAAATTATAATTAACTTTTGTTACTTTAAAAAGGTATATAAATTATAACATGTCATTATAAGATTCGATATATAATCTTATTGATTTGGAAGTCTAAAATTTCTTCCAATCACATAAATCTTAAATTATAATTAATTTTTGTTACTTTATAGTGAGGTATATAAATTATAATTAACATGTCATTATGATATATAATCTTACTGATTCGGAAGTCTAAAATTTCTTCTCATGCATTATACTTCACTATATCATTTGTAACTTGTAATTACGAAAAAGTTAATAAAAGATTTCCAATTTAGTCTTTCATCCTAGTTTTATTTGAACTTTAAATTCTTTTCTTCCTTCTAATTTCAATATTTTGTATTATAATGATATATCATTTTCCTTTACTTTTTATATTTCTTGTGTAAGATTCCTAACTCTTTTTACTATAACAGGACAAGTCTTTTCTCATACCTTTTGTTACAATATCATCAAACCTAAAAGTTTAGCAACATCCTAAGAATTCTCAACTGAATTTTAAATCTTTGTTCACTTAAATAAATTTGGAAGAGAATGATTGAATGAATTTGAGAGTATTTGAAGATAAATTTTTTGTTGTTTATTTGAGTGGATTTTGGAGGTGAGGGTGAATTTGAAAATAAATTTTTTTAATCTGTCACATCAATCAAATTTTATACTAATTCTTACAGACTTTACTTTCAAATCCACTCTCAGTTACCTTTAAAGTTCACTCAAACAAACAACAAAAAATTTACCTTCAAATTCTCTCAAATTTATTCAATCACTCTCCCTCAAATTCATTCAAGTGAACAGGGGGTTAGGGGCTAAGTTCTAATCTCAAACCCTAAGCCATTTTAATATGCAACATAAATAATCACATGCTTCACTTTGAGAAAAAGGGTTGATAACATATCACATAAAGATTGGCTTGGGAGCATTAAACACATAAAATGAGCCTTGTTCTCACCTACACTTAAGGCAAAATAAAATGTTTTCTAGAGATGAAACTATGAGGACACATTGGCTCTCTGAAGGATCATAAATCTTTTTCTGCCAGCACTCTCCACACTTTCACCAAGTTTTGCAAGATGTTCCATCCTCTTTTTCCACAACTCTGAAGACCTTAATTGATTTCCCTTCACTTCAGCCTCAGCTTGACCATTTTCTGATACCTCAACACTTCTGTCATCTGCCTCATCAGTGTCTTCCATTATCTGCTGCAGTCTCTCCACCACCTGACTCATCGTTGGCCGATCTTTCGCGCTCTTACGCAGGCAATGATCGGCGAGTTTTGCCAGTTTTCTTGCTCCATTCTTGGAATACTCTCCTTGAAGTCGCTGATCCATTATTGTGTCAAACTTCTTGCTGTCAGGAGGGTATTGCTTCACCCACTCCAGCAGTTTCTTCTCTGATTTAGGCCTGTTTCTTTCCATTGAACGCCTGCCAGTAAGCATTTCATATAAAACCACTCCAAAACTCCACACATCACTCTTGGCTGTGAGATGACCTGTCTCAATGTAATCTGGAGCAGCATAACCATACGTCCCCATCACCTGACATGAAAAAATGTTTGCATAGCCTCATTATAATCATACATAACTTTGACATTGATTATATAAAGAAGATAATGGTTTTTGTTGGATTTGTTTCCATACTGGAATAGATTGAGGAGATTGACCAAATCTGAACTATGGGTTGTCCATGCAATTATCTCAACACACTCACTAACCCTAACTACAGATGGGTCTTTACCACAATTGGACATACTTATCTCGACTTAGACTGAACACCAAGACAAACCATCATTTCTGAAATCACTGTTGAAGGTTTAATGTTTAATGTTTGTAGGCCTTGTTTTTCTTATATAATACTCAACTTTTTCATTTCTATTCAAGACTTTTAACTCATACTTGAATTCTTAACATGACTAACATTGATAAAGGAAGAATGAGAGAAAAGTCACTGAAGTAGTTTAGACATGCAAAGATGGCCATTGGCAGCATCAGTTAGAAAGGTCACAAGAAAAAATTGAGAGGCATCTCGGGGTGAATAATCAAGTTCAATGAAGTCATGCAATCCATGTAGCTGATTTCATGAGGTAGGACAAGACTTTTGTTGTTAAATATTTGGTAAGTCACGTTTACGAATAGTACAATTAAGTTCAGAATCTATGCAGAAAAATGCATGCAATGTGATAACTCTGCTGAATATAGCATGGCACTTACAGCTGTTGAAACATGAGTATCACCAGCTACTGGCCCTTCCCTGGCAAGTCCAAAATCAGAAAGCTTTGGCTTAAAATCTCCATCCAGTAATATATTTGAAGATTTAAAATCTCGATATATCACCTAAAGAATTTGCATACAAATTGTTAAAAGCAGAGGAAGAAAAATTCAGGAGATATAAATTCAAATTAAAAGCTATATCAAACAGAGAAAAGCAATTCAATGATAGGAAAAATGGTAATTAATAATGTGAAATCCAAGATTATGGTATTACTCCACTGAGTTGCCACTGTTAATTTGTGGTATAAAGTTATGTATTACATATTTTACTATAGCTATACTGATATAATCATGTGGACAAATTATGCAATAGCTGCTGATCCCTTTCCTAAAAGGGTAGTTCCAATTAATATGGATAGTTTACATACACTTCAAGAAAAGGACCAAATCATAAGAGCGATTAAATATGTAAGAAGTGGGACAGACAATTTTTTTTAATTTATAGGGAATAGTAGAGATTGAGTTCAAAAGAGTATGCTAAAGATGTCACTTCCTCAAAAGAATTTTTCTACAAAATCATCAAATTTTATTTGTTTCTTTTTATGTTTATCTTATTCCTCTCATTAAGGAGCAACTCCCTTAAAAGCTTAAGCTGTGCAATGAATGATCATATATATATCTCTAAGGGAGAGCAGGAATAATGTATAAACATATTTCTTAAACTCTAACCTGAATTTCTAATTCTTCATGAAGATAAGTTAACCCTTGAGCTGCTCCAAGTGCTATTTCAAGTCTAGTTTTCCAAGGAAGAGGATCAAAAGCTTTATTGAAAAGATGAAACTCTAAGCTTTTGTTCGGCATGTATTCATACACGAGTAGTCTCTGGATGCCTCGTTCGTCGTCCAAAGCACAGTATCCAATAAGCTTGACAAGATTTGGGTGTTCCACAACACCAAGAAACTGAACTTCAGTCAACCATTGCTTATGGCCCTACATGAAAGAAGGAAAAATAGTCAAAAGGGATATCCTCGTATCACCATATCCAATTATTCAATTACTAACAAATTTCAGCATGCATAAATGACAAATTTTTAGAACATAATTGATATTTCAGGACCTTAGCAAGAAAGAAATCTTGTCTATTATATATAATTAGCACGTCAGAGTAAAAGATCCATCAAAATAATTCCTCTGTACTTTAAAGTAAGGATGATATAGGGTTTTTTGATTAAGAAGTATCATAAATAATTTATACCATAGAAGCAGAAATCCATTTATGGAGTTACATTACAGTACAATGTCTCTATATGTAAATTATACCTTAACATACTGAACATTAAGTTCAATTCCAATAAATTTGAGTAAAAAAATATGGCTTCAAATATATCAGGAAAAGCATCTTATTAATTTTTTGTAAGAAATCCCATTAATTAGCAGTAAATATACAACTCATAAGTGAGAGATCTTTGCCACTAAAAAGAAGATTATTTCCAACACGCACTATCTCATCTTGAACTAAGGTCCAAGGTTGAAAGAAGCAACTATAAATGCATAGACATCTATTGATGTCTTTTTGAACTTAACTCATTTATAAGTACATTAACATAGACTAATGTAATGAGGTACTACCAGTTAGTTTTCAGATAACTTAACAGAGGAAATTAGTATCTTCCCACCAGCCAATCTCCCTACTTTTATAAATGTTAAAATAGTAGATAGACAGTGTAGCGGATGATATAACTTAATCTATTGGGTGAGACAAAAATTCTGATCCATTGAGGCTGAGGATTATAAATGATATGAAGCTCGGACACGCATATGTCCAACACATATCAGACATAGACACATGTATGAGACAACATGGGACATTGACACTAACACAGACACAAACATTGGAAATGGTGACAATTGGACTCTAAATGCTTTGAACCATAAACATAAGAGTTTGTATGCAGAAGTCTCTGATCAATTACATCCCAAGGAAATTGTTGAGTCTCATACCTGTAATGCATCCTTGTTAAGCCTTTTGATAGCAACTACAACAGAATTCCCATTCCCATCAGCAGGCTGGATTGAACCTTTAAACACACTTCCAAATCCACCTTCTCCTATCTTAAAAAGCCTGTTGAAATCACTTGTTGCACGCTTGAGCTCTGAGAGGGAGAAGACCCTCAAATTCTGACCCTTTTCCTCATACAGTTCTGGTATACCGCGGGGTGAAGCAGATGAGCTTGAAGACTTGGTGACCCTCTCAGCTCCTGAAAAGTCCATTTTCTCTTTCTCCTTCAGTTCAGGTGCTGACCTTTGCCTACTGTTTCTAGATTTATCTCTGAAATAGTGAAAGCACTTCATTGCATAATCAATCAGCTATGCTTATTTATCATGCACAATCTCTGTTCAACCTGTTATCAATTCAACAGTTCACAAAATTTTTGTCAGGAATAAACCCCCTTGATACCATTACCATCTACAAAGTAGAAAAACACAACAACAAAGTAGTGAATATCAAAAGCACTTCACAGCATAAACAATTATCTATGCTTCTTTTGCCAGTCTCTGATTAACGTGATATCAAAATTCAACAATTCACAACAAAATTATTGTCAAGAATCAACCTCCTTGACACCATTACCATCTACAAAGAAGAAAAACACAAGAAAGTAGTGAATAGAAAAAGCAATTCACAGCATCAACAATTAGCTAGGATTGTTATTCACAGTCTCTGATTAATCTGCTATCAATTCAACAAATCACAAAATTTATTGTCTGGGATAAATCCCCTTCACACCATTACCATCTAGAAAGAAGAAAAACACAACAAAGTAGTGAAATAGAAAAAGCACTTCTTAGCATAAACAATGAGCTATGATTCTCATGAACAGTCTCTGCTTAACCTGTTATCAATGCAACAAACCACAAAAAAAAAAATTGATTTTAAAGATTAAGTCCCCATGATACCATTACCACCTAGAAAGAAGGAAAACACAACTATGTAGTCAAAAGTAAAAGCAGTTAATAGCATAAACACTTACCTATGATTCTTAAGCACGGTCTCTGATCAACTTGCTATCATTCAACAAATCACCAAAATCAATGACTGTCAAGAACAAATCCCCATGATACCATTACAACCTATAAAGCAGCAAAGCACAACTATGCAGTGAATAAGGATACCCCAGATGCATCTGCATACTAGAATTGCAAAAATTTTCAAACTTTAAGCAACCCGAGAGAGAAAAAACATTAACCAACAGAGAAGAAAAAAAAAACATTGACACAAAAAGACAACTTGTCAGGTACACAGCACATGCAAAATGAACCAGAATCGGCTAAGACAAACAAACAGGATTCAGAAGGAAAAACCAAGTGAAGAAAGAGCAAAATGGTTGCAATTGAAGTTGAGTAATTAAATTTTGGAATCCTCACAGGGAAAGAACACAGAAGGGTATGGCTTGGTTCCGTACACGTTCGAGAAGGTTGAAGTTTTCACGAAAAAACAGAAGAAAAGGTTGACATCCACATGAGTTAGGAGTTTTCTTTGGCTTCTCTCACACGGATATCAATGAAGAAGAAAGAAGTAATAAAGAAAGTTTGCTGAAAGGTGTCGTTTTTCTTTCATTGGTTGACCAAAGGTTAGCCAGCTTGCTCAAGTTTCTGTTTTGAAGTTTGAAGACAGAAACATGAACACATTGACCAACCTATCTTTATTTTCTCTTTCTTTTTCAAAAGGATAATATCTCACATACACCGACTTATATAGCTTTAAATTATTATTTTTTTCAAATGTCATATTTAAGAAAATTATTTGTATGTAATTTATACTTTTTAAATTTAAGAAACTTTCCATAGATGTAAGAAAAGAGGTTAACGGGTTTCTTTTGAAAAATCGAGTTTAATATATATGTGTAACAGTTTCAGTGTAAATAACACATTCTTAAATCTTTTCATATATGTTAAAAATATAGCAAAATTTCAATTAAAAGAGAAACATAAAAGAAGGGAAAGGATTAAAATTTCAGAAAGTATTACTTACTATTTTACTTATTTATATCTTATCATCTCTTAATTTTTAATTAGTTTATGTACATATTTTTATTATGTTGGAAAAATACAAAAAAAATCTTGTGAGAATTTTATTAAAGTTTATTTCATTTCCTAACATTTTAAAGAATATTCAGTTCCAATATTAAATATTGATTTTATTTTTTATTCAATTTAGTTTTAATATATTTTATTTAATTTGATTTTAATTTTTATAAATTTAGTCATTTTTTTACTAACGTTATTTAATAAATAACAGACAGTATTTATTATGTATTAATTGTTTTTTTATATGTTTTAACATTTTAATTTCTTAACTTAGATAATATTAATAAATCAAATCAGTATCATATGACTGCCATATGGATCAGTTATATATATCATGTTTTATATTTAATTCATTTTTTATATTTATTATTGTTGCTGAATTTAATTTTTTTATTCATGAACATTTCTAAATTAAAAGAAAAAATTAAAAATCACTTACATATAACAAACATTATTCACTGTTTGCTAACTATTTAAAAATTTAAATTAAACATGATAAAAATTAAAATAAATATTAAAACTAAATTAAATGAACTCAAAAAATAAAAATCAAATTAATGTTTAAATCTATATAATAATAACAATGTTAATATTTTCTCGTGGTTATCTAGAAACTATAAATGCTTATGCCAACTTTATTAATTACTGTATTTAATAGAGATACTGCACTAATTGAAATATTTAATTGTTAATAAAACTTTTTTCTCTCTCATCTTTAACTATTTCTCCCTTTTTTTTTCTCTGTTTCATCATTAACTTTCTTACTAACACACCTCTTAATTATCTTTCAATAACTTTATTACCAACTCTTTAATTCATTTTCTTTATTCTGCATCCCTTCTTCAAGGCCTAGTTCTTTTTTCTTGCACGTCCCTGTCTTTGAAATTATTAGGATTAATATATATAATTAAATATATTTTTATTCAGTAAAAAATAAAATTAATTCTTGGTTAAAATTTTGAATTAATTTAATTTTTTATTTATTATATAAATTTAGTTATTCTAATTAAATTTTGTAAAATTTATTTAACATTTATTTTATACTTAATATTAAAATAAAAATATATCAATTATAAACAATGACAAATATATTTAAAACGTTAAATAATATTAATAAAATTTAATTAAGAAAACTAAATTCAAATATTTTTATAATTAAAAGACTAAATTGAACAAATTTAAAAAAAATTGACAAAAAATTAAAATATGAAAAACATATTTAACTTATTTATATATCTAATTTAAAATAGTTTTTAATTTTTTATTTAAATTTTATTTTATTAAAAAATTATGTATTTTTTATTAAATTGTTGATAATATCATTTAAATAATGATAATATAATGATAATATTGTAAATATTTTAAAGTGATTGTTACATGTAATTTATATTGTAATGTCACGTATTATTATTATATTGCCAGTCAATATTTAAACTGTATTAATATTAATTAAACAAAATATACGAGCTTGATATTTTTTCTAACAAAAATGAATAAAAAAATATTAAAAAGGATGACGTTAAACAGTATATATTAATGGCTAAGTTTGAAAATATGTATAGTGAAAAAAGAACTAAACAGTGAGATGCTGAAACTTAGGTAAATGTGAGTGGGATATTTGATGGGATAGATTGCGATCATTATGTTTTGTGCACCAATTCAATAGGTGGTTGGTCTGTTCGGGTATTTTTTTTAAAAATTAAAATATAAAAAAATTAAATTATACTATATTATTTAAATAATATAAATATTTAGAATAATATTATAGTTTAAACTATCATTAAATATAACTAATTATTAATTATAACGAAATAATTATATATATATATATATATATATATATATATATATATTTGATTTATCCAATTAAAATATTAATTAATTAAAACAGTAATTTTTTTAGCTTGTATAACCTTCTATTTTAAGATTGGACTAGACTGATAATTTGGATAAGTGGATTGGTAAAATAATTACAAAAACCATAAAATTAGTAAAGAAAAGGGAAAAATTAATTTAATTTATAATATTTAAAAGTAAATATTAGTATAAAAATTATTGATGTATTTTAGCTTTTAATATACAAATATTACGCTCTTAGTATAATAACTTTTTGTTTGAATTTTAAAAGTGAGTAATTGAATTGAACCTAGTTGTTATCTTTTAGTAATATTCACGTATGTATTAAATATAAAATTAATGTTAATATACAACTAATTTTGAAGAAAACATTAAAAATATTCAAATTTAGAAGAAGAAAAAGTGGTAAAAGATATTTTCTAAAAGTAAATTGCATTTAATAAACACATATAATAATTATTAATTAAATCCATATTCACTTATCTTAGTCATCAATGGAGTTGAAATAAATTAAAATTTTAATTATTAGATGTTTTTAGTATAACTGATTTTATAAAATAGTATAAACATAAACTATATGGGGTAGAAGTAAAATTAAACACATTTGAAGAATCCTTCTTCTTATATTTAGGAATGGTTGATGTAGTTTTCTCTTTTCTAGATTTCTCCTTATACCTCATGAGGTGGATGATTTCTTGTAGGAGTTTCTTCTCTTAGTTGTTGTTTTATTTTGGTGATTTGGTGAATAAAATCCTCCAAAGACTCGTAATGGTGTATTTACACCACATCTCGAGTCTCCTTATTTAATTCATTCAAGAATCTAGCTATCGTAGCCATAAGTATTTCTTCTATATCACTTTCATCAAGGTGACCACCATCTCTTAGACATACTCTTCAACATTCTTATTTTCTTGTGTAAGTCTTTGTAATTTGTTGAAGATCTCCTCCTTTTTATAATACGGAGACACAAATCTTTTCTTTTGAGGCTACCTTTAATTGTTCTCATGTAGACATTGACAATTTTCTCCTTCTATCTATGTCTACTGTAATTTGGTTAAGCTTAATTTCCCATGTCAGGTAGGCTTCTGAGTCATTAGCTTTTTTAAATTTAAGGATAACAATCTTCTTTCTCATCTTATCTCTTATAGGCGTGTGGTTCCCAAGCTCTTCTCGTCTTTGGCCTTACCTTGTTCTAAAACCATGCTCTTCTTCATCATTATCCTCTCAAGCGTGTGGTTCTCAAACTCCTTTCGTCTTTGACCCCTCCTTGGTCTAAAACGATTTGAATCATTATGTCTGCTTCTCTTTCTCTCCCTTCCCTTCAATGTCACACTTACATCTTCATTACACTATTGGATTCTTTCAATCTGCGGTTGAGTGTGTTGTTGCATTTGAATCATTTGTATGTTCAGTTTCTCAAGTGCAACCATAATTGTCGCAATCTTAGTGATGAAGGATCACTATTTAGGGAAGAAGTCATGTCCTGTAAGAAAATGTTAGTAATAATAATAATATATTTAGACTTTACAACTTCTCTAAGTGTTTTACTAAATTTTCACTTGTATATCACACTTATAGATTTTTTTTTAAAGTACTCGTTTTTCTTTTTCCACCCAAATTTTTTAGTGCTTGATAGAGAACTCTAATAGCTTAAGAAAAGAGTGAACAAATAATGTGAAAAACATTACAAGATTTAAATCTTGATTGAAGAGATCAAAGAAAATACAAACACTAGTGCAAAAACACTGTATAACGTCACGCGTTGAACGTCGAACCACTCAACAGCCAACGTTAAAAATGACTGGTGGCATTTTTGTAAATAAATGAAATTATTAAACGTCATTTAGAATTGTAATTCGACGTAAAAGGATATAAATTTGAGCGGGAGATTGAAAATTCATTTACTTTATCTTAGCGCGCGAGACCCTCTTCTCTGCTCAAACTTTTCTCGAACAAAGTTTGACGACCATCACATGTAATATTTCTTTTATTTGATACAAATGCGTGTTAATTTACTACTTTAGGTATGATTTTCGTTTGTTTTGACCGATTATTTTCGTGTTCTTGTCTTTCATAGGCGCATTATGCTTTCTCTCTCACTTGTGGCAACACTTTATTCCGATGAACCAAGGTTAGTTTTCGTTTTCGTTTTCGTTTTGAAGAACTTATTTGTTGAACTTGTTTGTTGTTGTTTGGTTGAACTTTTTTGTTGTTGTTGTTTGATTGAACTTGTTTGTTGTTTGTCATTTTTGTTTGTTGTTGATACTATATTACACGTTCATAGTTCATGCTTTACAAAATACCAAAAATCGAAATTTGTTGTTTTTTTACTTTTCAGGTCTCGTAGAGTTGTAAAAAGAATCACAATTAATTAAAAATAAATAAAAGAATTGATTAACGTCGTTTATTGATAAAATTTGACGTTACGTCGAATTTTTTAAATTTGAAGCCAATTTAACGTCTCCCGATATGACGCCGTTCTCGAATTCGACGTGAAAGGCCCAAAATATTTGACGTTGTATGCTATTTTCGTAGAGACTCTAAAAAAAGAGTCAATAATGCCACATAATAATTTGTGTTGAACTCTACAATTTTTTTATACTATTGGATTCTTAATTTTTTTTCAATATATATTTGTTTCTTTTTTACTCGGATCTACTATTATTGTTATTTTTTAATTTGACAATTCAACACACAAACAAAGAAAACTAAACAAATTGATCTTCAAACATTAAAACTCATGCAAGATCAATTTAAACATTTGATTGGGACTATAATTAATAGAAAAACACAAAAAAAATAATAGATAATTTTCACAAATCAAATATAGAAATACACAATTTAAACGAAGAATACTGAAAACACTAAAAATTAAAAACTCATTGAAATTAGATAAAATATTGGGTTTTTTAATATGACAGAAAATAAGATAAAATATGATATTCAAACTAGAACCTTACTCTAGATACTAGATGATATGACTTTATCCAAGAAAGAGTACGATTTTTTTTCTGGATTTGAATCCTGAGGAGGCACAATAAAATTAAATCAGAGAAAAATGAGATATAAGATAGAGATAAGGACACTACAATCTAGCAGATTGATAAGTCAAGTGAATATTCGCCACAAAGTTGTTAATCTTAATATGAATCAGAGTTCTAATCCAAGAACCAAGAGAATCCTCTATAAGAATGCAAATGCATATAATATGACTCAAAAGTTTCTACATATGTATTTGGTATGTTCTATATATAACCTAAATGTTTAAGGCACTTAAGAAACCCTAAAAGAAAGTCCAAAGGCATTAAGCTAAAAAATAACTTGAAATTTAAAAAATACATAAACAAATTGTTTACAATTAAAAGAAAATTACAAATATTTTTAATTGCCTAAACTATTGTATAATTATTCTCCAAGCCATAAACTTCATGTCCCTTGAATTTCAATCTTCATGGAGCATAATGAGCCTCGAGGAGATTTGTTCTTCCAATTGTTTGTTCCTTGACCTTGTCATAGGTCCTTTGAACTGCAATAGTTCTTCCTTAAGTTCTTCCTCTATACATAGGATCAAGGGGTAGTTCTCTATCGCAATGTCACTAGTGTAGAAATAACATTTAACGTCACGCGTTTAACGTCTAACGAAAGGAAATCCAACGTTAAAAAATGACCGATGGCAGTTTTGTAAATAAAACGACATTATAGAAGTCGGTTAAATGGGCCCCTGACGTCGAATAAGGTATAGACGTCGGCTCCCCCATGGTTAGACGTCAAATGGTCTGCATACAGGATTGAAAAGTTACTATTTTATTGCCTTTAGACATCAGATTAGATGTCGGCTTCCCCCTCCACAGACGTAAAAAATGTTCGAAAATATCTCATTTGGGTGCTAACATTAATTTTTTTGTCACTTAGACGTTGGCCTCCTCCCCACAGATGTAAAAAAGGTTTGAAATTACCTCATTCTGGGCATCAATATTAATTTTATTTACCACTTAAACATCGGCTGGGAAGGAGGTGCGACGTTGGAGCACTTAGACATCGGCTAGGAAGGGGGGCCGACGTCCAATACTTTGCATTTTTACCCATTCCAAAACGCGAGCACTAGTTACGTGTTTTCTCTCTCGCTGCGTTCAACTTCTTCCTCTGCTTTCTTTCGTTCGCCATAACGTTCAGGTAAGTTTTCTTCCATTTTTCACCATTTAAAATCATTTTACACCGATTATATTACGTTTGGAACCATTATATTTCATTTGCATCGATTAAAATTCGTTTTCATTAGGTTTTTGTGCAGTTCTTGGGCGCGTTCTAGGACAACTGTGGCGGCGATTTTTGGACCGTTATTGTGTGCGTTTTTCTCCTCACCCTCACAACCGCACCTGTTTTCTCCCTCATCTTCACGACTTGTTACTCGTTCTAAAATTCTGAAAATTTTTGTGGTGTATTATTGTGTTCGATATTGATATTTCATGGTTTTAGTGAAAGAAAATATTGGCGAAATGTTTTTAAGAAAACAACCCATAAATTGACGTCTGTTGTCAATTAACGTCTGTCAGAAGTGCAACAGACGTTAATTGACGTATGTTCAAAGACAACAGACGTCAATTTAACGTCTCCCACTATGATGTCGGACATTTAACAAACGTCAAAAGCCTAAAATAACAAACATTAAAAGCTATTTTTGTGTTAGTGTGTCTAAGTGGTGCCCAACACTACTAGTGGCACCCGATAGTATATCAATACACGGAACACCCTCTTTGAGCTTTGATTGAGTAATTTGACATCTTATGAGTTAATCTCCACTTGGTAAACATCCTAATACTTTAAAATTTTCAGATTCTTAACTCAAGTCGGACTAGATTACTCAATTAAATGATCTCACAGATACATTCCAACAACCATAGATTCAAGTTTTCATATATAATTCCAACAACCACATATTCAAGTTTTTCATACATTCACATAACTTCAATATAATCATTTCTCAACTTAACATTTAATTACTTTAACATACCATTCATCAATACAAATCAAGTTACAATATTGCTCAAGATTACATCATAGTCAAATTATAATTCACAATTATATTGAAACTTAACATCTAAAATTATAAGAAATCAATTCCTCTGTGAGACAATTCTAATAACTTTAAAACATCAAAACTCCTTTAACTCCACAAGATGATCTATTTATAAATAAAAACATTACAAGAACGATCCGGTCATATCGTTATGATCACTTATAAAGCAGATATTCATATCGATGATTTTAAGAATACATGCAAACAAAAATGAAGAAAAACACATTTGACCAATAAAAAGAAGAAGAAAATCAACTTATTTAAACAAAAAATTGATCGATTATCCATGTAAAACACAACGCTATAAACATAACAACAGTTTCTAATTGTCAAACGAATGAAAAAATCTAGAAAAGTGATGGTGATTTCATATAAAATAAATTATTGTTAATTCAAACTTTTTATTAATAAAATAATTTAGTATACTCTTTTTGCAAAAATAATCACTGATTTTAATTTATTTTTTAGGTTCTTACATCCAATGCACATGAAGAACCCACTAACCTCTCACTGATGTAAATTATTAACGTAAAATAAAATGAAAGGTTAAAATTGAAAATCATTCATTTCAATTCATTTCAATTACTACGCACACACTTATATTTTACTATTTTTATCATGCAAAGGTTAAAATAAGTTAAAAACATATATTCTTTTAAAGATAGATATATAAACATATGTTGTTTAGGTATGTCACGTCCCATTTATTACTGTGCTGAGTCACCACTGTGGTTCCATAAATGCACCTCGCCACACGTGCACCTCCACTGACACGCCATCACATCCACTCTGCATGCGACTGCCAAGTGTCGTGTGGGAACATTCTAAAACCTTAATGGAATCCAAGTGGCAGCCAGCGAGTGGACGTTCGTCCTAAGTGGGGAGAGAAATTAATTTTCAGAAAAACTCTTCCCCACTCTTCTGCACACTTCGTCTTCTTCCCCAAACTCTGGATTTTTCAAATTCTCTGCCTTCTCTCTAGAACCTCCATCTTCTCTCTACCGTAACTCACCATTCTCTTCTCCGTTCACGTTTCAGCACCGTGAGGACGTTCCCTGCACCGAGAGCTACATATTGAACCGAACGACTCCCAATTCTGGTAAGTTTCACTTGGGCGATCGTCTCTGGTGTCCCTGTAAACTGTTTCAGTTGCATGCAGCGGTGTATGCTAAGCCCTTTATTTGTCTTTTGATTAGTTTAGTGGGAAAGCTTAAGAGAACGTTGAGAGAGCTCATTTTATACGAGTCAAGATCCATCCTTTAGGAAGTTCACTACTGAATCCGGGTAAGGGAAGCTTATTGTGATTTAATTTATACTGTGTGTTGTATGCATGTCGGTATGGATTGTATGCATGAATTGTATGCTGATGTATTAGTTATGAACGATCGCTGTTACACTGAATGAATGTGGTATGCCTTGTTTGATTCTATGCTGATGGTTGCTTGGTATGAATGATTAATGAGAATCTTATAAAATATGTAATTTGATATTTTGATACGATGTATAAAGTATGAACTGAAATATGATAATATGAATTCTGTAATGTATGAGATTTATGGTGGAGAGAAATTTTAAGTTATGAATCGTATGAAAACTGTAAAGTTATTGAAAAATGAAAAATCTGAAAAATATCATATTCTCTGCTTGATAATGTACGCTCGTCATCGAACGGTCTTATACCGTTCGGTTTCCCTTGAAAAGGACTTAGAATAGAAATTCTTTCATTTGGAAAGGATTCGACTTACACTACTAGAAAATCGTTGAATACCGAAGGATAATTACCGAAGGCCAGCTGCCCCTCGGTAAAAATGGTAATACCGAAGGATTTTTCGACGGTCAAAAAAGTTGGTCATTACCGAAGGTTTTTGGCCCTCGGTATTACACAGAGGATATACCGAAGGCTTTTGGCCGTCGGTATATGCATTCACTTAATGAAATCTGAATTTGGGATTTCCCTCTTCCATTTTCCCAAATACTTTCCGAAGAGCTTGTCCCAATCTTTCACTCCCGTCCCCGCTTTCCACTCTACCGTGCCCTAATCTCTACCTCCCTCTTACATTCACCTTCCGAAACCATCATTGCCATTGATTGTGAAGTTGTGGAGCTGCTATTTCTTTACGACGGTGGTTTGGCGGCGTCAGGAGGTGTTGTCGCGGGGTGGGCAGAGCTTGTAATTGCCAAGGGAGGCTAATCCAGGGGTTGTGTGACAAAGTGCCTTTCGGTGCGTGAGAAGGGTTGCACGACAGAGGGTATTCGAGGGTTGTGGCTACCGTAGAGGTGAGTAATTGGTTCCTATTATTGCTTTAAATTAAGTAGCTTTTGGTGGCTGCCCTGTTTGTGATGCATGTGTGAGTTAACCTGAATATATGTGTATTGGTTTTGGTTGTCATTGGAGATTTTGTTTAACACTAAATATGATTGGAAAATTATTGGAATTGTAGTGGTGCGTTGAAGGTGGAGTGAAGCGTAGTGTAGGGAAAAAGTGTGGTGTTAGGAGGCTGTCTTCGTCCAGGGAGCTGGTTGTAGCGTGGAGGTAAGCTCTTTGTCTCTGAATGAAGCTAGCATTGGTGTAGAATTATGGTTAAATGTTGAACAAATGTCGTTGCATTACTTAAAGAATGAGATTGTATTATTAGAGTGTTTTGAGTTCATCTTAGGAATTACATTGCTTGTATTACTGTTATGCATGTTTGGTAAGGATTGAAACCACAGCTATGGTCATATTAGGTTCAATGCTATTTTTTCTTATATTCCAAGCTATGTTGCATGTGTCAAATGTAGTGTTATGGCCATATTGGTAAAGGGTATGAAGGTTTTAAATGTATTAAAGTCCTGGACATTTGATTCAGTTTTGTTTAAGTATATTAGAATAAATGCTGTTATGAAACTGGTGATGATATCATGGTATGTGTGCATGTGATATAGGTACTTAGTTAGTTGATACCTTTGATTTAGGTACTTAGTTAGTTGTTACCTGTGTTGTTGATTCATTTTCCAGTTTTAGGTGTTTGCTTTAGCCTATATAAAGGGTTTGACTGGTCTTTTACAAACCAAAACACACAAACACAGTAGTTGAACGTGAATGCAAAGAATTAAAGGATTGAAGACCTTCCCTTTTTGGTTTAAAGGAGAAGTTATCATGCAAAGACTTTAACATAATTGAAGAAGAATTAAAGGATTGGAAACCTTCCCTTATTGGTTCCCTTTGAATTGTAGGAGTAGAATTTGCTATCAGTAGCAAATGCTCCTTTTCTCTCTTTTCTTTTTCTCTTCTCTCATCTTGTGCTATCTTGTCTTCTTGTGTCTTTCTCATTTATTCTTCTATCTTTTCTCTCAATTCCTCTTCTCTCCTTCTAGTCTCGCTATTTGTATTGTTATCCAAGAGTTTCTCAAGTTTTTCTTTAAATTCAATTTCCCTTGTAGAGAAACCATGTACACCTATCATAAATGTTTTTCCCTCAAAAATGAGGTATCCCATTAATTCTAGGTCTCTCTTGGTTGAAGGAGAAACAAAGTTTGTTCTCATGCAAGCTCTTAGCTCATACCAATCATGAATGAAGGATTTTCTACCTTTCTTGACACTATATTACCTATGACTCCACCACTCACTTGCATGTTCTTGTAATGTAGAAAGATATATGTTAAGAGCAAAGGATTTAGTATCTCTATGAAGAGAAGGATGTATTATATCAAATTTTCTTAATGACCTTTTTCAAGAAAACAAAAGAAAACAGATTACAAGTTCAAAACTCAAATAGGATCAAGATAAACTACTG